>NC_086444.1:351284358-351319358 GCF_028390025.1 Pseudophryne corroboree
AAACTCAAGCAATTGAATCAAGCATGGTAAATGGAAGACATGGCGATAGGATATCACTGCTATTTCCTCTCCCATCTCAAACTGTGAGAGACAGATGGTACACGTCTATCCGGCTTCTCCTTCTCCAACAGTGCGTCTTCTAATTGTGGGAAGGCCATTAGAAGAAAGGAAGTTGCTCATGGCAATTTTGAGTGTGACGGTGAATCCGGTGAGTTCATATACGCTTGCATTTGGTCCACTTCCTGCTGTTCCTGGGAATGGTCCTCCTGATGGTGCCCTTCCTGATGGTGCCCTTTCTGAGGTTGGTCTTGTTGATGGCCTGAGATGTACTGATCTCAGCCACGTCCCATTGATGTTCTGTATTGGACCCGGTCCAATCAACTGTAATTAAATCCCTCCAGCTCATTGCAGCTGCTGATGTAGTTCACAGTAAAAGTAGGTGTACAAAAGTAAAAAAAAAAAAATCACATACAGCACAGATCTATTTGTATGTGCTGATCCGGTCACTGGTCAATTGTGGGAAGTATTCACTAGGTACAGACTAGTTAGCTCCTCCAGAGGCTTTGCTCATGCGTCAGTTGCAGCTTCAACTGAGTATATGCCAGTGATACTGCCGTGCGCTGGGGTTTTATACTATGGATAATTCAAATGTGGCATGCGGGCGGCAGTTGGTGATGGCTGTGTATCAGCTCTCTTCCCTGTACCCCATACCATCATCTTCCCACCGATATTACACAGTGACACGTGGGAAATCAGTAGCCAATTATATGTTAGTGCTGAGGACATTTACTGCAACCATCTCAGTTCTGCTGCTGAACTCAGTGATCTAAACTGTCATTGCTGCTGCCATCAATTGGTGATCTCTGTGGTGACAGTTGCCAAACATTCTAACATTACATGGAATATTTTGTGCACAATAATATATACATAATACAGGGCAAGTATTGCATACTCCCAAATGTCTTTAAAGTGGGTTCTTAGTAATGAATGTTGTATAAATTAAGTCTGATGCCACAGGAATAACCACAATGCAATTGAAATACATTTCTGCGCTCTTGCATTGTGGTATGCAGGTTCTATGACAACAGAGATCTATCTGTCTCTCTAGTGTGTGTGTGTGGGGGGGGGGGGGGGGGGTGTGTGTGTGTGTGTGTGTGTGTGTGTGTATGTGTGTATATACAGATATATAGATATTTTTATATATATATATATATATATATATATATATATCTGACACGCAGCGGGAGATGCCTGGCACGAATAAGCTGACAGGTCCCATGCAACTCCATTAGCATCAGGCCTATTTTTTTGCTGACTTATTTTTATCACTGTGAGGATAAGACGCACAAGCAGACTCTGCTGAGTAAAATGACATGCAGCATGCCTATGTTCTGTGTGTGACCGCACCTGTATCTGCATATGCTGATGGTACCGCATGTGACCGATGCTGCACCTTCATGTGCAGCACTGGATCACAGATGCATGCAGGAGGTGTCTACTTATACCAGATACCTCCTGCTGCATTACCATATCTACTTTGTCCTTTGTGAAAAATGATCAGCATTGCAGCTGAGCTGATCTATGTAGTGTGTGTGGCTGCAAAGGATTGATGTTGCTGCATACTACATAGATCTGCTCAATTGCAATTCTGATTTTTTTTTATAAAGTAGCTTCATATATTTAGAAATATCATAGTTTTTAGACAAGATTAAATAGCTCAATGCGTGGATTGTTTGACTGTAATGCAACAGGTTATTTGTTTGAATCCTAGGTATGGCAGTATATTGAAATGTGTTATTTAATAAAAGGTATTGTAACTCAATAACAACGAGCTCTCAAGTTAAGTGCATGAATGTGGTTTAGAGAGGATTCGTTTCCAAATCCATTTTGTTGCAGTGTTCTATAAATGTGTGAAAAATATATATATTGTGTGTGTGTGTGTGTTTGGTATGGAGGCCGGCACTCCACTACTGCCCACAAATATACTTGCCCAGGTGCCCTCCACTACAGCAATGTAGATTCATAATGTACACAATGTCGGTGGCACTAACAGGACTCCATTTATACAAGTGTGTCACATCAAGTTAAACGTTTCAGTTTCATTTACTTTTTTCTTTTTCATGACCCTGTTCACTGGTGAGCTCACCATTGCCCTGCCGCCCCACCAAAGCTGTAATTGAAAAGATGGCGAGATGAGAGTTTTACCCTGATAAGCAGTGATATGAAATCTCTTCTATCGTCACTTTTGTTTCATAGAGCCCTAAGTGTCTGAATGTGTTGATTCTTTGTTTGTATCAGCACTCAACGCGCATTCTGCTGCTGCTTGCCTGGTCCTGCAATTGTGATAAGAAGTTGTGGGTTGGTGTCGCGTGACCAGTGGTCTCCTGACTGCTACATCCCGAAGGTGTACATGCTTTGATGCATCTTGCCAGAACCTTAAGAATGATGCTGTCCTTGACCCCTCCGATATACTGTATCCATGAATCTTGCGGTAAGCTTCTATAACATTATGGATGCATCAGTTATCTATTCTATAATATTTGCTGCAGCTGATCAATAAAAACTGCTCTCCTGGTACCCTTATATCATGTATCCTTCAGCCAAAATGTTATTGCTATATAAACATTGCTGATGATATCCAGAGATCTATGGGGGTGATTCAGATCTGATCGCTGGGCTGCTAATTTTGCTGTCCTGTGTTCAGCTAGTCGCCACCTCCAGGGGGAGTGTAAATTTGCTGTGCAAGTGTGTGATCCTATGTGTACGCTGAGCTGTTAAAATCCACATTGTGCAGTCTCTGTGCAGCCCAGGACTTACTCCTACAGTGTGATCACATCAGGCTGATCGGGGCCGGAGCTGACCTCAGACACCCTCCCTGAAAACGCTTGGGAACGCCTGTCTTTTTCTGGACACTCCCAGTAAACGGTCAGATACCACCCACAAATAGCCTCTTCCTGTCAATCACCTTGCGAACACCCGTGTGATCGGATTTTTCGTACCATCCTGTCGCTGGCCGGCGATGCCCTTTGTTGATTTCTGATGTGCTTGCACATTATCAGTACCTGATCGCCCGCTGTACGAAAACGCACAACAGCAATCAGATCTAAATCACCCCCGAGCTCTTTGCTTCTTTTTTTATGAAATGGTACACCTTCAGTTATCTTGCAGTCTTCCTGTTATAAAAAAAATATTCTCAAGTGTTTATTATTATTATTATTATTATTATTATTAGTCATTATTTTTATTAACACATATCCAAAGAGGATCAACTTATCATCTTGGTTGTTTTTCAAACATCTTATCATTAAAGGTGTGTACACACGGTGAGATGCATCCTTTCACCACAAGGAAAGTTAGTAGAAATCGCAAGGTGTTAGGCAGCTTGCGATACCGATTCGATCCCGATGCGCGGTCCCGCGGGGTCGGTATCGCAAGCCTAGATAGACTGTGCAGGCAAGTCAATCTTGACTATCTAGTGTACTATCTAGCACAAAGTATAGTCAAAATTGGTTCTGGGGGAGTTCAAGGGAAATCGCATAGTCAAAATCAGGCAAATCAAGAATCTCACCGTGTATACACATACCTTTACAGTGGGTTCAGGTGCTTCTTTATTAGCATAGTAAGTGGATTCCCATTTTCATGATGTAGAAACGTAAGTACAGAAAATGAGGTGATCTGAAGTTCATTGTTCTCTAGTTCACTTCAGAGTGCTTCCTTGTGGGGAGGATGGTGTTGTAGGATAGGATTATTTTTTTAATGAGGGCAAGATATGAGTATATCAAGCAGGATATAGTCAGGATCCCGGCAGTCACAATGGTAACTACAGACTCCATGGATTGGACAAATGTCCTTTTCAATGGTCATCAAAAACAGTTGTTTTCTCAAATTAGTGTTAGTGAGTGCATTACTTTCTACTGAGGACATAATTGTCAGAAGCTATAATCCTCCTCTTGAAATTTTTTTTTAATGCTTTCTCCTAGTAATAAAAAATAAGTACTTTCTTTAAATAAACATCCTCTGCCTAATGGTTGGATTGTGACTGATATCTGGCTATCAATTTATCTTAGAATTAACAGGCTACCTGCTAAGAATAAAAATAAATCACAGTGAAAGCTGCTCTAAAATAGTATACATTACTATACAGGTTGAGTATCCCATATCCAAATATTCCGAAATACGGAATATTCCGAAATACGGACTTTTTTGAGCGAGAGTGAGATTGTGAAACCTTTGTTTTTTGATGGCTCAATGTACACAAACTTTGTTTAATACACAAAATTATTAAAAATATTGTATTAAATGACCTTCAGGCTGTGTGTATAAGGTGTATATGAAACATAAATGAATTGTGTGAATGTACACACACTTTGTTTAATGCACAAAGTTATTAAAAATATTGGCTAAAATTACCTTCAGGCTGTGTGTGTATAAGGTGTATATGTAACAT
The DNA here is from genome assembly GCF_028390025.1 of Pseudophryne corroboree. Taxonomy (NCBI): domain Eukaryota; kingdom Metazoa; phylum Chordata; class Amphibia; order Anura; family Myobatrachidae; genus Pseudophryne; species Pseudophryne corroboree. The sequence goes on from NC_086444.1 coordinate 351,288,806, forward strand.
AAATGCATTCTGTGCTTAGATTTAGGCCCCATCACCATGATATCTCATTATGGTATGCAATTATTCCAAAATACAAGCATTTTGGATAAGGGAGACTCAACCTGTATTACTATATATTGAAACCCATTGGGCCGGATATAATGATGTCTAGGTTGACCGGACGTTTTTTAAAACGGCAATCATGTACAAGTGAAAGCCATGCCTTGTAAATGATTGCTGCTTTAAATCAAATCAAAGTTTGGCTGGGAACCCACACCTCCGGCCAACTTGGACTTCATTACATCCGGCCCCTGATCTTTTGCAGCCAGGCTGAACTACACAGGCAATACTCATATGAAGGTCAGCATATAAAGTTCCTTAATATAACTACATAGTAAAATACTTACATCTTCAAGACTGTAAGAGTGACTTATAAGGCATATACCATGTGGCTACTATGTCTTACAGCTCTCTAAGTTGGTGGTTGATCTTGGCATTCTACTCGTCTTAAGAGAAGTTAGAAGCTGAGACCTCCACATAAATATCTGGGAAGGTACACCCTTGGTTTTTGTAGACCATGTTTGGTTAGGACTGAAGCCCCCAATATGGGAATCCCACTCCAGCCAGATCCTCTGGTACTGAAAAGTCATATGGAATCTCCTGACGCAGTGAGTCCTCATAATATGAGGGATGTAGACCATTTTAACAGTCTTCAAAGCAGATATAATAACAGGCTTGTGGATATACTCATATGCATTTGGGAACTGGTACTGGTCACGTAGGTAACTTAGTAACTAATATGCCAAGGTATTGCTTCAAATGATAATCTGAATGGTGTTTTATGAAGCATTGAAACTGAGATTTAGGGGTCTATTTACTAAGCCTTGGATGGAGATAAAGTCGCTGGAGATAAAGTACCAGCCAATCGGCTCCTAACTGCCATGTCACAGGCTGTGTTTGAAAAATGACAGTTAGTAGCCGATTGGCTGGTACTTTATCTCTAGTGAGATAGGTTCTAAAAGACTAACTGACTTTGAGAACAGGTCACACCAGAATAACTTCAGGCTGCAAAGTTCTCCTGAGTCTGGAAGCATCTGCCACAGCCCTGCTCAGAAACCTGCTGAAACAACTTTAAGAATATCATCCAATAATTATCAGAATATATAGGTTGCCCCAAACACTTAAAAAAAATAGTTAACTTCTACCATCTTAAAGGTAGATTCCTTGAGGCAGAGGATACCAAACTTTCCTGAATCACCCCGCCTCACCGATAGCAGCACATCCATACTTCACTGACAGCAGCACATCCCCGTCTCAATGACAGCAGCACATCCCTGCCTCACTGACAGTGGCACATCCCCGCCTCACTGACAGCAGCACATCCCCGCCTCACTGACGGCAGCACATCCCCGTCTCATTGACGGCAGCACATCCCCGTCTCAATGACAGCAGCACATCCCTGCCTCACTGACAGCAGCACATCCCTGCCTCACTGACAGCAGCGCATCACTGCCCAGCACATCCCCGTTTCACTGACAGCAGCACATCCCCACCTCATCACCGCCTCACTGACAGCAGCACCTACCTGCCTTATCCCCACCTCACTGACTGCAGGACATCCCCACCTCACTGATAGCAGCACATCCCCGCCTCACTGATAACATCACTGACAGCGGCACATCCCTGCCTCACTGTCAGTAGCACATCCTCCCCTCACTGACAGCGTCACATCCCCGCCACACTGACAACAGCGCATCACTGCCTCACTGACAGCAGCACATCCCTGCCTCACTGACGGTGGCACATCCCTGCCTCACTGAGCGCAGCATATCCAGGCCTCAATGACAGACATACACATTCCCCAAAATGAATCTCATTTACACAGCTTTGCAGTAAGAGCATAAAAGGAAATGAGTAACATAAAAATAAAATACAATGAAACAATTTAAATAAATATCTATGTGTGTAGTGGGCATGTGTGCAGTATTATTTATGTGTACAACGGACATGTGTACAGTAGGCATGAGTGTAGTGGGCAGATGTGCAGTAGTGGGCATGTGTGCAGCATGTATGTGTACAGGGGGCATGTGTGCAGCATGTATGTGTACAGGGGGCATGTGTGCAGTATGTATGTGTGCAGTGGGCATGTGTGCAGTATGTATGTGGCAGTGGGCATATGTGCAGTATGTATGTGTGCAGTGGGCATGTGTGCAGTATGTATGTGGCAGTGGGCATATGTGCAGTATGTATGTGTGCAGTATATATGTGCGCAGTGGGTATGTGTGCAGTATGTATGCAGAGGCATCACCGGGTGCGCACTCTATATTATTACACCCCCCGCTCAGCCTGCCGGACCGAAAAAGGGCATGTCCTAATTTAAAAGGGGCGTGGCCTCACAGATCTTTTCTCCTTCACTTCTGGGGCATGTCCAGCTTCCCCACACCCCCCTCACCCGCCTTCTGACGCCAATGTATGTATGTGTGCAGTATGTATGTGTGCAGTGGGCATGTTTACAGTGTAAATGCTGATTTACTTACAGGACTAAAAGCAATACTTTAAAATACACACAATACTCTTAAAAATCGAGCCGCTGTGGCCGCTGTATGCAATCCTTAACCTACGTACTTATTACTCAGTTCAAAGTTCCGTACTGTGTACGCACTTTGCGTACAAATGCCGCGACGGACGTACAAAGTACACGCAGAGCATACACACACAACGACACGCCGTGAGCACTATGCAGCTTCACGTATGTCTGAAATACACTTACAAATCTAGCAGGGAAAGAGACATGACACCAATTGTATTTGAAAAACTATGTTGGGGTCCAACCCACCAACGGTTATTTTACTTAGCAGGGGGTTACAATAATAACACACAGAGGCGTATCTACCCATTGGCCAGGATGGCACTCGCCAGGGGCGCCAGCCAAGCAGAGGGCGCCGCCCGGCATTGCCACCCTTGGCCAATGGGTTGAATACCTTTAGCCAGGGGTCTTCAACCCGTGGCCCGCTGAGCTGATCTCCGTGGCCCTCCACCCGGCCGCCTAGCACAGGTTTAAATTGTTACTTCTTTTTTTTTTTGTAAAGATCCTCCGGAGCGCTCTGGAGTGCACTGGAACTCAGCGCCGTGTTGCGTGACTTCCTGCGCTGTGGCAGCTGCACTGGCTGCTGGGAAGTAGGGGGAGTAGCTGCCAGTACAGCTGCTGCAGCACAGAGAGTCACGTGACGCGGCGCTGAGCTCCGGGTAGTGTGTTCCTCTCAGGCTGAGCCTGATCGTGTGTGGCGAGAGGCTCCTCTGATTTCTGCGGTGAGGTACTATGTTTATATATGCCAGTAGAAGTCACCTTGTCCTACATGAGTGCGGGACCCAGCGTGGGGGGCGGGCGCATGTGCTGTCTATAGGGGGAGGGGGGGATTATAAATCTGCCTGTGCTGTCTGTATATAAGTGTGTGTTTGTGTGATGGGGGGAATAATCATGGTGTCTGTGCTGCATGTGTGTGTTTGTTATTCATGATGCCTGTGCTGACTATACATGTGGGGGGTGGGGGATTAATTATAGTGCCTGTGCTGTCTGTATATGTTTGAGTGGGTGTGTGTGGGAATTTATCATGGTACCTGTGCTGTCTATCAATGTGGGGGAGGGGGATTAATCATGATGCCTGTGCTGCCTGTCTATGTTGGGGGGGGGGTGCGCATGGCGCCTGTGCTGTCTGTATATGTGTGTGTGTGTGTATCAATCATAATGCCTGTGCTGTCTGTACATGTGGGGGGGGGGGGGGGGGGATTAATTATGGTGTCTGCTGTCTTTATATGTTTGTGTGCGGGGGGGGGGGGGGGGATTTATCGTGGTGCCTGTGCTGTCTCTCAATGTGGGGGAGGGGGATTGATTCTGACACCTGTGCTGTCTATGTTGGGGGGGCGGGGGGTGGACATGGTGCCTGTGCTGTCTATGTGGGGGATGGGTGATTATGGTGCCTGCAGTGGCGGATTTAGGGGGGGGGGGGGTACCACGGCACGTGCCCCACCTGTCATTTTTTGTTGATTTTTGTATTTATTTTTGTATTTTCTTTGGTGCGCACGCCGCGGCGCACCCACCCGACATGAGGCTGCTGCTGCTGGTCCTGAAGGATGATCGTTCATGCTCTGCTCCACTCCAGTGTGTTCCTCCTCCTGATTGGCAAAATGCGTTTAGTGGCCCTCGGATTTAACTTAATTTTTGTAATGTGGCCCACACTGTCTTAAAGGTTGAAGACCCCTGCCTTAAGTCATAGTGTCTGGCAATACCTGGTGTGCCGAGCTGCCTGTGCATTGCCTGGGATGGAGGGTGGAGGCTCGCTCAGCAGGCAGGAGCTGGCACCGGTGTCCTGCACCACAATGCAGTACAGGGAAGAAACTAAAATTAAACAAAAATTCACAGCAACCCTTGCTGTCGGGAGCTGCAGTTTATTTTCATTTTCATCTTGTAGTATGGTGCAGTGCTGGACACCTGAATTAGGTAGTGCGCTGCACTGCACTGCACTATTTTTCACTGCACTACTATTAGATTATACCACCTGGCCTAGGTGGCATTGTCTCCTCGGCCAGGCCATGCACTGCTGATGTCTCCACAGTGTGATAAGGATTACTGTGTAGGCATGATGTGTAAAGAGAACTGCTACTGTGTGGGCATGATGTGTATAAAGGGTACTACTGTGTAGCGTAATTTGATTAGGGGGTACTAGTGTATAGTCATGCTCCTTTCCCACATGATCATGACCCTTTTTTGCACATGCACCTTCCCTATTTCAAATATGGGGGGCGCCAGTTCCTTACTTTGCCAGGGGCGCCTGGACCCCAAGATACACCCCTGATAACACAATACAATAAAAGATAAAGGCTACAGTCAATGGTACATACGTTTGTTCGCCTGCGCTTCCTGGTCCGGTCCTCAATCATCAAGGTATATGATCTTCAGAGATTGTGTGTGACTGGGCCTGCAGCTGGCTTTTTATACATTTGGTCAAAACACAATACAATAGACACTGTATGCTCTTCTTCCATTGGTTCGGGGGTGGGACATATCCTGTACACCGGGGATCATTGGTCAGCTCAAGCGGTGGGCGATGGCTAAGACTTGAGATGTGATTTCTGTTGTTTGCATTTGAGTTCCCGCCCCATGACCAGTTAAACCCCTCACATTAATCATACATAAATCTGGTATTATTAATAACTTATTGTTGCAATATGTGACAATATTCTTATACCCACCAGATTACTGTTTATGTGACTCTGAGCAATATGATCCCACACATGATATGATTTTCCATTTCCATCCTCAAGATATATATATATATATATATATATATACACACACATATTCCTGTTATTACAATTTGTTAGGAAACATATACATATATATATATATATATATATATACACACACACACACACACATTTCCAAGAGTTCAGACCATGAATGTTATTACCTTAGATATCTAAATGTCTGGTATGTAATTTGTCAGCTATTGTTAATTGAGTTTTCTCCAGTTAAACTAGGTTCCTGGATATTGTCTTTTTGTTTGTCCTGTCTTCAGATAAGACAATGACAATCCAATATTTATTGTCTTCGATTGATACTGGACAACTCTAGAACAATGGGGGTAACCAAAGGTATTTGCCTTCTTCATAGGATTTCAAAGCTTTGCGTAAACAAGGCAGTCTGGAACATTGTGCTAGAGTTTCTAGGAGGATAATTTATGTGTGAACTGTAACTAGCTACTAGAAGGATAAATCAGTGTGTGATTTATGCATTATATGGGTAAAATATTGAATATGGCTTTTGATGGCTTTTCCGTGCGATTACAAATACTACCGTAATTACTCATACCTCGCGCTAATACACAGGACCGCAGGAGCGGTCATACGCAACTTGCGAATATGTGCACGCACGGCAGAAAAAGTACGCGCACGGAGGCCATCTGAGTGTAGTTTGTACGTGATATGTGTACTGCAATATTTTCGACTTCGACAACAGTATGTATGTGTGCAGTGGGCATGTGTGCAGTATGTATGTGTTCCGTATGCATGTGTGCAGTATGTATGTGTGCAGTGGGCATGTGTGCAGTATGTATGTGTGCAGCTTGTGTACAGTGGGCATTTGTGCAACATGTCTGTGTGAAATATATGTATATAGAGCTTCAGCATGTTATGGAAGTGAGGGGTTAGTAATGCACCAGAGAGCATACACGTTGCCGTATGGGGTCAGCGCACAGACTCGGTACTACGGAACTAACACAGTCACACCAAAGTTCCTGTCAGCCAAGTACCAGCATGGGTCAGGTATTTACAGCCTCCTAACACATTATTATATTGTCACAGCCTCCGCACATTGCTGTCACTGCTGCAACTCACCAGTGTCAGTGAGAGTGGCAAGCTCCGCTCCAGTCTCATGCTGACACCTCCACAGGGCTCCCAGTCCTGTCGACATTCATTTGAATAGTCCAGCCCACCTAATGATAGGCATAACACCTCACCTACCTTAGCTCCTGCAGCTGTGTGCCTGCTTGTTCTTGTAGAGGAGACACTGACAGAGCTGGAGGCGGATCCGGGAGGGACGGGGGGGGGGGGGGACCATCCCTTAAGCAGTCAGTTAATGCTGCCTGATTGCTGCTGCCAGCAGGGGGGGGGGGAGAGTGACAGGCAGCCAGCTGAGCGGACAATGGGACTGGTTAACCAGGATCCCGGCAGGGCCAATCCGCACCTGCATTGACCTAACCATGGGAGAATGCATGGTCTGGGTCCCTTGATAAATATATATATATATATATATATATATATATAATATTGCTAGAGCATGTATGCTAACGTACCAGATTAATAAGAGTAATGCACTGTAGAAAAAAAGCATTATAGTCCTGTGCAAAACACGGTAACATATATATATATATATATATATATATATATATATATATATCCATCCAAAATTTGCCCCGGCACTCCTCCTGGTAACTTGCTGAGGTGCACTTCCTTGTGGACATGCTGGTCCACCCACATGCAATAAGAAAAAACAGGTGGCACTCACAGTCTTGTAAACGATGTTGAACAGACTCCACGCCGTGAAGTGTTTATTGAAAACAACAGGTGACGTTTCGGGGACACATCCCCTTCCTCAGACAACCAAACAGTGCATGTACAGTGATTATATAGCATCATAAATCCCACTTACCCCCACAATCATGACTCTCAGCTGCGTGGACCACGGAGTGCCCCGGCGTCTCATGTCCCGGCCGGAAGTGACGCAATCAGGTCAGCCGGTTCCTATGGTAACGCGCTGGGAGCCCTGAAATGAATAACACATATAAGTGACACAATCAAATCTGCTATATGGACTCACAAATCCAAATCACGCTCAACTGAGCTAGAGTGAGCCTAATAAACATGATTTCTGTGCAAAACTGCAATATAACATCTAATAAAAACGTTAAAAACATTCTATGTGTTCTGCCACCCTGGAACAAGCTAAATCATCATGGTAGTGATAATTAAACCTTCTAATATCTCAAAAAATCCTGTTTTATATATCAATATTATTAAAATCTTTTTATATAAATTTTTAACATGTAGATACCTATTTTTAATTATTTTTAATTATTTTTGATTTGAGAGGCGGGCAAACCCGAGGGTCAGTGAATAATATAAATACTATCCTTAGCCTGGTGTGACCCCACGGCTGAACCCTAGCCTATGTGGTCTAACAGGGTTGAAGAAGCAAACCATTACCTGTATGGTCCATGAACCTCAGGCTGGTGATAATGGACAGTAATAGTACTAAAGACTGGTTAGTGAAAACTGAAAAATAAAAAATAAAAAATAATTTATATAACAGGAGACTGGTTCATAAAAAGTTAATGAGCTCCAGGGACTCATTTAACCCCCTAGGGGCCAAGCAATCCAGGTGAAAAATCCACTTGGATTCGAGTTGGAGTAACTTTCTCCCCCTATCTCCCCCCCGTGCAGATGCTGGCACATGATCAATAGTTCGATATCTCAAACTGGCCAGACCGTGTTTATATATGGCAAAATGTCTTGCCACCGGCTGCTCACTGGCCCCCGTAACCAGGGCTGCACGGATGGCGGACCTGTGTTGTGTTAACCGTGTTTTCAATTGACATTCGGTTTTGCCTACGTAGTAGAGCCCACATGGGCAAACTATCACATAGATTACAAACCGAGATGTGCAGGTTAATGGCCACTTAATTTTTAGCCGTTGGCCCGTGTGTGGATGGGGGAATGTCTCACCTACGATGAAAAAGGAGCAGGTCGTGCATCCTAGGCATTTAAAGCAACCATTTTTCTTGCTCAGAAAATGCCTGGATGCACCCTTGGCGTCAAAACCAGTAATGTCAGTTTTGACCACCAGGTCTTTCAAATTTCTGCCCCTGGAAAAGCTAGGCATCAATTTGCTATTTTGAAAACACTTCAGGTCAGAGTCAGAGGTGGCCATCTGCCACATCCCTTTGACCTGCTTTACCAGAGTTGGACTGCTGGAGTTGTATTCAGTCACCCAGGGTATGGTTTCTTTAGGTAAAACTTTAGAGTGACTTTTCGGTTGCTTCCGAAAATTGCACAGCGCTCTTTCTCGTGCTTTTTTCAGTTCTGGAAGAGAATTTCCTCTCTCTGAGAATTTCTGTATCATCTCTTCTAGTTGCAACATCCGTGTGTCTGGATCAGTATTGTTCCTACATACCCTGAGTAACTGGGAGTAAGGCAAGCTACGAATCATGGCTTTGGGATGTGAGCTCTCAGCTCGGAGCAGGGTATTCCTGTCTGTGGGTTTTTTGTATAGGGTCGTCCCCAACTGCCCCTCTTTAAGTTGTATACATACGTCTAAATAGAAAATCTCAGACATGCTGTGATTCCAGGTCAGTTTAATAGGACTATCAGAACTGTTATGTCTGTTGATGATCTCAGTCAAAATCTGGATGTCGCCACTCCAGAAGATGAGGAGATCGTCAATGTAGCGAAAATATAGCAGAATGTGCCCTGCGATGTTCGCATCCTCAAAGAACAATCCCCTCTCTGTTTCCCACATAAAGCTGTTGGCAAACGACGGGGCCACTGGGGACCCCATCGAGCACCCCGTCAGTTGCTTGTAAAACCTACCATTAAACAGGAAGAAATTATGTGTCAGTGTAAAGGCCAAAAGCTCAATAAACAAATCCACATCTGGGCCTGTATATAACCGGTTAGCCGTAATTAGCCGTCTAGCAGCCTCCAACCCAGCCTCGTGCGGGATACACGTGTAGAGGCTGGTAACGTCTATTGTCACCATGGTCATGTCATTAGGGAGTGGTCCCAATTTAGCCAATCTATCCAACAACATCTTAGTGTCTTTTAAATAAGTAAAAGTATCCTGGATGCATGGCTGCAAATAGGCATCCAAGAATATTGCAATTGGCTCGCACAGAGACCCCCAGGCAGAGATGATAGGTCTCCCCGGAGGTCTCTGTGCGTCCTTGTGAATCTTAGGGAGGGTGTAAAACAATGGGACCACCGGCCATTTTGTGGACAATTTCTCACTAATTACCTGAGATAGTAACCCCTCTCTGACTGCATTTTTCAACAATAGATCAAGCTCCTGTTTGAACCCAGGAGTAGGGTCTTTGTCCAGTCGGCAATATGTATTGCCGTCACTCAGTAACCTGTCACACTCCGCAGCATATGTGGACGTGTCCTGGATAACAATTGAGCCGCCCTTATCCGCGGCTCTCAAGACAATATCAGTCCTCTGTTGTAAATTCCTTAACGCTTGTCGTTCATCACTGGACAGATTGTGTTTAACCCCTGGCGTTCTGTGCACACTGGCATTGTCCATTAATCTATGGAAAGTCTTGAGAGTGGCGTTATTTGACTGCGGGTCAAATCTGGAACGATTACCCAACTTGGAAATTCGGCCAGGTAAAGTGGATTCCGTGTTCACCGTGGGGTGTTTAGAGAAGTGTTCTTTGATTTTTAATGAACGGGCTAGTTTAAATGACTCTACCTTCCATTTGAATGGATCCACAAAGTTGGTAGGTATGAAGGAGAGTCCCTTGCTGAGGAGTCGTTGCTCGGACTCCTGGAGATCATACGAGGATAGGTTGAAAATTAGGTGGCTCTGTGTTTGGGCGGCCTTCCAACTGCTCTGCCTCCTCGTTTGGCCTCCCCTTCTCGTTTTGCTCTTCCCCGGGTGGAGGCCCCTGCCCGGGTGTTTACCACAAAAGGGGTCGCCGTGTGTCTAGCATCAATGCCGGCTCCACCGATGTCATCATTATCGCTTGCTGACGTGCTTGAGAAGCGAACCCGTGGTGGTCTTCTCACATTTCCCGCACCCCGGCATATAGTTCATGTACACTTTTTTTTTAATTATTATCTATTTATTTATTTATTTACACAGGCAGTGGGGCCCACCGGGGGTTTCCCCTGGGACCCTATGGGTAAGTCCAGCCCTACTGGGATTATACAGTAGGAAACATACTGTATGTTTGTGCTTAGATTTTTTATTTTTATTTTTTTCTTACACAGTACGTATTACAATCTATGCATGTTCTTTACTATTAAAAAATGGGTACTGATAAAGTCCTTTTATTCTCTCTCAGAACTTTTCCTTGTCCAGATTAAAACATTTATATTAAAACTTTAAATAAAGAAAACATTGGAAATAGATAATTCAATATCCAGTCAAAAGTAATATAAGTAATATATTTTACTTATAAATGATAAGTCATCAACACATAAAAGTGAGTTTACAAGTACAAAATAATACAAAGAAACATGTCATGAAACTGAAGTCTTATCTATCAGTTTCCTAGAACAAGCCCTTAAGGTACTGAAAAACCCCAAACAAATCAAAGCTAAAACATACCACTGCATCAAGATCCCAGCAATATTTTAGGGTATATATACGGACCCCCCACCCACAGCACCTCCGCACCCGTCCCTCCCACACCCATTGCACCTCGTACCCGCCCCTCCCCCACCTGCAGCACATCCGCAAACCGCTCCTCCCTCACCTGTGGTGGCACCAGACCCCCTCCCCCACCTGCGGCACCCACACACCTGCTCCTCCCCCACCCGCGGCACCACCGCACCAGCCCCTACCCCACCCGCGGCACCCTCACAACCGCCCCTCCCCCACCCCTGGCACCCCCGAACCCCTTCCCCCTAACCTGCAATTTTTTGAATAAGTTATAAGCACAACATTGGTTTGAAACTCTCCCTAATGGTATTTCATCTATCTCTGGTCATCCACATATTCTGTCTATGCTTAATGGAAAGAGAAATAAAGATTACATACAGCAACATTCTTTTATTTAAATGTAATGACGCCAATGCCCTAAAAAGAAACATTACTGTCTTCCCGCAGAAGACAGGGAAATTTATCAGCTCCTATTGCAATTCCATGTTCCTTAACATAAACTCCGAGATGACATTACCACCGAGCACCGACTGTTGTTTACCTTCTTTCTACTTTTCAGACCTGTCTGGCTATCGTGGTACTGGGTAAAACATCTGTGTATAATCAGATCAGTTTGATTAAAGACTCGAGTCCTTATTGAAAGCTACAGAAGATAGTACAACTCCTCTAGTTTCAGTGAGACTAGCACTTCAGGTCCAAACTTCTATATATAAATGTAATTTGACAATGAAATTAACAAATGTACTCTGCACACTGCTGCCAATAAACATTAGCTGCTCTGCATTCTAGCAAGATGATGTTTGCGGAACTACTTCCTTGCAGTTTGCTTGTTGTACATTATTGCCAAGTTGTAATGTTCACTTTTTGATCATTTTCCAATGTAATTACCAGGGCCATAAAATATAAATAAGCTCAAGAGCATGCTTTATCTGTCTTCATTTATTTGTTTATTTTATTTTCATTTTATAGGGGAATGAGCCCTAAACCATCTACTTATTTCACATTTTACTGATTTTTTTGGCAAATAAGTTGATTCTATTTGCATACAAATTGGTTTCTTACGTCAACGTGTTTCAACTGTGTCACATAACAGATCTTTTGTTTTTTTATTGTCTTGCAGATACATCTATAGCCAAGAAATGAAAGGTTAAATTAGTCGTAAATCCCAAAAATTCTAAAAAGCAAAAGGTATGTGCAGATATTTTACAGAATGTCTTCATGCTACTGTTCTTAGCGATTGTTTTCTATGTAATTGTGCTTGAGTGCACTCTGTGGCATGCATTTCCATTTCTTTCTCGGACAAATTTGATGGAAGTGCGGGTCACAGTGTACCTATTTCTTCAAAGGCTTCTCTTTGTAAAAAGCTAAACAAAAAACATGAGCTGTATTGTTGATCTTTATGTTCTTTTATAATATACTCAGAGTTATTAGATGGTAAGTTTAACGCTTGCAGCAGAAGTGCCTTAGCATACACTGTAGATCAGTTCGCTTGCTGTAGGCCTGTCCAATCACTTGCTGATGGAGTGACTTCATCTAGGACGCAGTATTTTGTTGTTACATCTTTTGCTATGAGGATTTTACTGACAGTATACACAATGGAATCTAATGAGAGAATATTTTCAATGTCGTGGAAAACGATTCATACAGGTATTGGTAGACACTGGCAATCTGTAGTTAATAACATTTTAATATATGATCATGACCAATTCTCAATAAAGTTATTAATAGACCTACTTATCCATATATGTTTGGACTTCATTGTGATCAATGTTGAAATTGGTATCTTAGTATGCTGTAGATTTCTTTTTATATCCTTTAAGTGTTGTTGTTATTGTTAATTTGTTATACCTTTCCTATAAAGAGACTTAAATTGTATGTATGTATGTATATATATATATATATATATATATATATATATATACTAGGTGATTCATCATGCCCTACGGGCACTCTCCACACCGTCGTAAGGGGCTATGCCCCCTTAACCCTTGCACGCCCTTGTGGCTTGCAATATTTATATTATATGGAGTATTACCGCCTATCATAATTGTGTGAGTGGTTACATTTTGCACGGACAAAGGGCGTGCAATGGTTAAGGGGTCGTAGCCCCTTGCAATGGTGTAAACAGCGCACGTAGGGCCTGATGAATCACCTAGTAGGTGCTGTGGTTGGGGAGTGGCAGGTGTGGGGGAGACGCGGATGGGGGAGGAGGTCCGGGGGTGCCACGGGTGGGGGAGGGGCAGTTGTGAGAGTGGGGGAGGGGCTGGTGCGGTGGTGACACGGGTGGGGGAGGGGCAGGTGTGTGGGTGCCGCAGGTGGGTGAGGGGGTCCGGAGCACCACAGGTGAGGGAGGAGCGGTTGCCGGTGTGCTGCGGGTGGGGAGGGGCGGGTACGGGGTGCCGTAGCTGGGGGAGGGGCGGGTGTGGGTGCTGTGGGTGGGGGAGGGGGTCCGGAGCCACTGCGGGTGGTGGAGGGGGTGTGTGGGGGTGCCACCGATGGGGCCCGGCGGTACTGCGAGTGGGAGAGGGGTGGATAATGCTTCTCATGCTTCTCCTCCTGGGAGCAGCTAAGCTGCTGTTCTCCCTTTGGCAGTGGCTCTCTCTGAGACTCGCACAGCAGCCAGTCACTATTTTTAGCGCCGGTGTCCCACGCGCCGCATTACAGGGAAGAAGATGCACTCAATAAACTACAGCTCCCAGCAGCCCTTAGCGCCGGAGCTGAATCAGTGTAAAAGGTGAGAATGCTGTGCAGTGTCAGTGACACTGCACACCCTCAGCACAGCACTGGCACCTTTTACATTGATTCACCGTCCAGACATTACCCACCCACTCTCTCCGTTACATTAGCCATCTCGGGGCTTCCAGGCCGACAGCCCAGGTGCTGTGTTGCAGAGTCAGGGCCTCTGGGGATCTGTGCGCAGCCGTTGCAGAGAGGCACTTCTGTGACATCACGCGCAGAGGAGGCTCCGGGGCTCAAAGTATGCACGCAGGGAAGGCTATGAAAGCCTTCCGCTGCGCCGCTTTCATACACATCTATGCCGGTGGCCACAGCAGCTTTTGTTCCACCTGCGCCGCGGCTAGGGAGTGGGGATTGTTGATGCCGGAGGGGGCAGATGGACTGGCAGCAGGACATAGGACACTGCAGTAAAAGGATTTTTTTTCCCCTATCTACAGCACAGAGACTTGCTTCAGATGCAGTGGCATACCCTCCAGCTGTACCTTTTTGGCAGGTGCAGTCCCTTTATTTATGGTCTGTACCGCTCTTCTATTTCTGGCTCTCCAAATTTCCATTGAAAGTATAGGAAAAGGGGCGTGACCACATCTCTTTACCCATTGCCACACCCACTTTTTGAATTTGAACCAATTGTTTTTGTGTAAATTGTTGGAGGGTACGTTGCTGCAGATGCAGTGGCCCTATTTTGGGGTGTGGAGTTGGAGCTGCAGCTCCATCAGCCCAATTGTTAATCCTGCTCTGGGAACACACAGCAGCCAAAGGGCAGAGCCTCCCATTGGATGTAACCTGTGTGAGAGGGCGTTTCTCGCACAAATAGCTGTGGACTGGGAGTGATCGACCTGCTGCTAACCCAATGAGATCTCCTAGCCATGCCCAGCGTTTTCCACACAGTCACAGAATGACAGATAATTTTATATATATATAATTATATATATTATATATATATTTATATATAAAGAATTCAGCGGCACTCCGGAACTTATGGTGTCAAAAATAGTGTATTAAAGCATCACAATACACAAATGCATCCGACGTTTCGGGGCCCGCAGCCCCTTTTTCAAGGTGTAAGTGACATGTGCAGCTAACTTAAATAATGTGTGGCAACCCGCCAGTGAAGTGAGGAGGGACGCCTTCGGCCACTCCGTCACCGCCGCGCTCCCTGGACTTCCAGGTCCCGCTGCGTATGACGTCACGTGTCCACACGTCAGGTTGCTATGGTAGCAGCCGCCGCGTCGGATCGCGCTGGGCGGGGATGTCAGGAAAGTGCAGAAAAGAAAATCAAGTGATGATATATAGCACCGTTAACCCGTGTGACAAATATGTGGTTATGTTTACCATAAAAATGCACAAAAGTATGTAATGGCCATATATACACAATACAGCTTGTAAAAATCTATTGTAAAATACAGGAGAATATTAGGGACATTGGGGTGGTAATTACCCAAATGGGAATACATGTTATGGGGGCTCTCTACTCTCAACAATCGTAAGCCCCGTTATTCAACGAGCAGTAAGAGCGCTGTGTCCTATTGTCACCACCGATGATAATTTGAAATGTTTTAAGTCTAAGAGACCCATGTCCTGCTTTATGAGAGGAAGAAACATCAAAGATAGCATAGTCCACTCGGACATAACAGGTTTTACTAGTGCATCCCCAACTACGTTTTTTGACCAAATTCCCTGGATGTTACAGGTTCTTGGAATGCACTACGTGTTCGCATATGCTTACTGGGGCCTCTTTCAAATTTCCTTTTTCTGATCAGGTGGGACACATCAGACATGTTTTGACCTGTACCTCCAAATTCATAATTTATCTGATATTGTGTCCATGCGGTAAAGGCTACGTGGGCAAAACGACCAGGACCGTCAGAGAACATATGGCCCTTCATAGGTCAGCCATAAACCAAGCATTGACAGGTAAAAAAGCTCACCAACCAGTAGCCAGACATTTCGCAGAGATGAAACATCCACTCAATACTTTCAAGCATATCATCATAGATCACATACCAGACTCTATCCGGGGAAGGGGATAGAGGTGCCAAACTACTCAAATTAGAAGCAAGATGGATATTCAAATTAAATACGACCAGTCCAACGGGATTAAATGAGAAAATATCTTGGAATTCTCTTCCATAGCAAGACATGATCCAGTTGGGACTACTTATCTGCTTCAAGGTGAACTATTAGCAACGAGTGTCTACGAGAGATTCCATTTGGGACTTTGTAGAACCGAAATTGGAGGATTATCATTACTTATTGATTCTTCATACTATATTGCACCAGAGAGTCTATGTGCGGTGTTTTAATATGTCTGGTGGCAGCCTTTCCTGCATGGCACATTTTGGGGTACTTTTATGCATGGAGTTGTATTAGATTGTCTGTCTGGGCACTTATATTTAAAGCATGTGCACTATCTATTTTTTTGGGGTTCTCTCTCATGCATGAATAAAATAGGTGTAGCCTTTACGATTGTTGAGAGTAGAGAGCCCCATAACATGTATTCCCCCTTGGGTAATTACCACCCTAATGTCCCTAATATGCTCCTGTATTTTACAATAGATTTTTACAAGCTGTATTGTGTAAATATGGCCATTACATACTTTTGTGCATTTTTATGGTAAACATAAACACATATTTGTCACACGGGTTAACGGTGGTATATATCATCACTTGATTTTCTTTTCTGCACTTTCCTGACAGCCCCGGCCAGCGCGATCCGACGCGACGGCTGCTACCATAGCAACCCGACGTCATACGCAGCGCGACCCGGATGTCCAGGGTCGAAGGCGTCCCTCCTCACTTCACTGGCAGGTTTCCACACATTATTTAAGGTAAGTTAGCTGCACATGTCACTTACACCTTGAAAAAGGGGCTGCGGGCCCCCGAAACGTCGGAAGCATTTGTGTATTGTGATGCTTTAATACACTATTTTTGACACCATAAGTCGAGTGCCACTGAATTCTTTATCTACATTCCACTGCGGAGGGCACCCGGGCCACATATTGCATTACTCCAGGGAGTGCCGGGCTGCACAAAAGTACATATATATATATATATATATATATATATACTTTCTTTCAATTTAACAAAATGTTTACACTGGAGAAAGCAGTGATTTCTCATGTCAAAACCTATTTTGTGTCACTTACTGCCATCACCATAGACCTCTACGGGAGTTGTGGTCTAAGTGAAATTTCTGTGTGCTCACACGTGCACATATTACTGGTTACCATTCATTGTCAGTATAAGACTGCTGGACAGAGAACTAAACCATACACTTTGGAGCCCCAGATTGTGAAATATTGGTGCATGTGTATTATGTATTGCGCCACTGAACCATCAATGATAAATAGATCCCTAAGAATGTACAGGGGCCTTGTCTAGGGGTTCAAACATAAACCCTATTTCACTTGCTCTTACATAATATGCACAAATATGAGGGGGTACCCAAAAGAAACAGCAATCGCGTTCGTGGGGTGCTTGTAGTACGCTAGGTGAATCATTGTGGAACCCTTCTGAGCCAGTATTTCCGCCGACGTTGCGGGTGAAGGTAGCATTTGACTGCAGTGATTTTTTTTTCCAATCAGTTATTCACTCTTTCGCCTATTTTTAGTGAAGTCAAATGTAAAATCAATGCTCATATGTTTGTTTGATGTGAGAAGGATTATGCACTCAGAAGTTGTACTCCAGGGTCAAACTGTCAATCAAAGTTTTTATTTGGAAGTTTTGAAAAGGTTGCGTCACGATTTGAGGAAAAAAGTCCCTAATTGTGGTGAACAGGTGACTGGGTACTCCTTCATGACAATGCACCTGACCACACAGCACTGAGTGTTAAGCAATTTATAACCAAAAACAACATTTGCCTCACCCACCATATTTACCCGATCTCGCCCCATGCAACTTTTTCTTTATTTCCTTGGATAAAAAGAGATCTTAAAGGAAAACATTTTGCTGAGATTGAAGAGGTGAAACAAAAAAGGGCAAATGTACTAAAAGGTATCAACGAAGATGAGTTGAAAAAATGTTCTGAGCAATGGAAAAAAATTTGACAAAAGTATTGATTTAAGTGGAGTGTACTTTAAGGGTGACTGACTGAAGCATCAAAATGTACAAATAATAAATTAATTAATCATGTATTTTCATGTAATATTCACGGTATTAAATGTAGGCTTTGTCTTTGCAGGAATTAAGATCTTTTTGTATGTAGAAAGCTTTAAGATTGCAGCTCTTTGTTACTGAAAAGCACGTGTAATAGTTCCAGAGCAGAATGGAGAGGATTGGTTCGTGTATTTCTGTGTCAAAAAACATGGTCAGGCTCCTGCTTAATTCTCTTTGGGCGTGCTGTTGAGACCGGCATCTGTCTTACTAGTGGCAGTGAGTTGTTTACAGATAATTTGGTTTCTAGGGTCATTCTACCCTAATATAAAGTACAATCTGACATGAAGTGTATGAGCAACACTATCCACAGCCCACAGTGACAAGTGATACTGTATAACTGTGTATGCTAAGGCATTTATAGCTCACATTTAGTGCATCAGCAATTTTACTGATGCTCATTCATGTTTTGCTAAGCAATAAGCAGGTCATGTGGCATTGTGCCTACTGCTGCCTTTCAAACAATTTGCTACTGCTACATATATGTTATATGTGCTGCACTTTAATAATGATACCTTTGTGCTGATTTTATGCTCTGTTTTGCTTTTAGTTTATTAAGGGCATGCTTTTGAATTGTTGGGTCCTAGATCCGATAATTTGAATTTCTTATCTATCTATCTATCTATCTATCTATCTATCTATCTATCTATCTATCTATCTATCTATCTATCTATCTATCTATCTATCTATCTATCTATCCGAACGCCCGCACTCACTCACTCACTCACTGACTGACTGACTGACACATCACTAATTCTCTTACTTCCCGATATGTTAGGAAGATGAAATCTAACATAGACAGTCTTCAGGTGAGAGATAGGAATAATGGGTGTAGTAGGGTATGCCGGCGGCGGCCGGGCTCCCAGCGGCCAGCATACCGGCGCCGGAATCCCGACCGCCGTCATACCGACAGCTGGGTGAGCACAAATGAGCCCCTTGCGGGCTCGCTGCACTCGCACGCTACGCGCGCCACGCCATCTATTCTCCCTCCAGGGGCATCGTGGACCCCCAAGAGGGAGAAAAGGTGTCGGTATGCCGGCTGTCGGGATTCCGGCACCGGTATACTGTGCGCCGGGATCCCGACAGCCGACAAACTGAAGACCACCCGGGAAAAATTCATAATTAGAATTTTAATAAACCTCCCCTAAGGGGATGAACAGGGGGTTGACATAATGGGGTATATTTACAAATATTCGTGTTTTTGCCGTTTTGAAGGGTGTTTGATCTCGAAAGGTATCGGGTGCATTTTACTGCAACTTTTTGAATCCTGTGACGGTCATTCACTAAGCTGCCGACTTTTCACAATTCGTATTTTCCGATGTCGATGTGATTCGTAATGTCAGGCAGTGTTTTACGGGAGTGATGAGTAAAACACTGCCTGACAAAACACAAGGAATCCTGGCCGGATCTGTGAGAGCCAAGCAGGGCTTCATTGTGTACCTTAAAAAGGTGTTTAAAGTCTTTAAAATTCTGAAAAAAAATGCGTGGGGTCCCCCCTCCTAAGCACAACCAGCCTCGGGCTCTTTGAGCCGGTCCTGGTTGTCAAAATATGGGGAAAAAAATGACAGGGGTTCCCCCATATTTCATCAACCAGCACCAGGCTCTGCGCCTGGTCCTGGTTCCAAAAATACGGGGGACAAAAAGCGTAGGGGTCCCCCCGTATTTTTAAAACCAGCACCGGGCTCCACTAGCCAGGAACATAATGCCACAGCCGGGGGACACTTTTATAGTGGTCCCTGCGGCCCTGGCATTACATACCCAACTAGTCACCACTGGCCGGGGTACCCTGGAGGAGTGGGAACCCCTTAAATCAAGGGGTCCCCGCCTCCAGCCATCCAAGGGCCAGGGGTGAAGCCCGAGGCTGTCCCCCCCCCCCATCCAAGGGCGGCGGATGGGGGGCTGATAGCCAAGTGTAAAAAATGTGAATATTGTTTTTAGTAGCAGTACTACAAGTCCCAGCAAGCCTCCCCCGCAAGCTGGTACTTGGAGAACCACAAGTACCAGCATGCGGTGGAAAACCTGGGCCGCTGGTACCTGTAGTACTACTACTAAAAAAAATACCCCCCAAAAAACAGGACACACACACCGTGAAAGTATAAGTTTATTACATACATGCACACCTCCGTACATACATACTTACCTATGTTCCCACGAGGCTCGGCCCTCTTCTCCATGTAGAATCCTTGGGGGACCTGTGAAAAAAATTATACTCACATA
The DNA here is from genome assembly GCF_028390025.1 of Pseudophryne corroboree. NCBI lineage: Eukaryota > Metazoa > Chordata > Amphibia > Anura > Myobatrachidae > Pseudophryne > Pseudophryne corroboree. The sequence continues at coordinate 351,308,829 of NC_086444.1, forward strand.
ATCCAGTGTAGATTCTGTCCTTTGTATAATCCACGTACTTGGCAAAACAAAAAAACGGAAACCCGACCACGCACTGAAAGGGGTCCCATGTTTACACATGGGACCCCTTTCCCCGACTGCCAGGACCCCCGATGACTCCTGTCAAAGAGGGTCCCTTCAGCCAATCAGGGAGCGCCACGTCGTGGCACTCTCCTGATTGGCTGTGTGCTCCTGTAGTGTCTGTGAGGCAGCACACGGCAGAGATACAATGTAGCGCCTATGCGCTCCATTGTATCCAATGGTGGGAACTTTGCGGTCAAGCGGTTGACCGAAAGTAACCTCACCGCTGACCGCAAAGTTCCCACCATTGGATACAATGGAGCGCATAGGCGCTACATTGTATCTCTGCCGTGTGCTGCCTCACAGACACTACAGGAGCACACAGCCAATCAGGAGAGTGCCACGACGTGGCGCTCCCTGATTGGCTGAAGGGACCCTCTTTGACAGGAGTCAGGGGGGGTCCTGGCAGTCGGGGAAAGGGGTCCCATGTGTAAACATGGGACCCCTTTCAGTGCGTGGTCGGGTTTCCGTTTTTTTGTTTTGCCAAGTACGTGGATTATACAAAGGACAGAATCTACACTGGATTAGGTGAGTATAATTTTTTTCACAGGTCCCCCAAGGATTCTACATGGAGAAGAGGACCGAGCCTCGTGGGAACATAGGTAAGTATGTATGTATGTATGGAGGTGTGCATGTATGTAATAAACTTATACTTTCACCGTGTGTGTGTCCTGTTTTTTGGGGGGTATTTTTTTAGTAGTAGTACTACAGGTACCAGCGGCCCAGGTTTTCCACCGCATGCTGGTACTTGTGGTTCTCCAAGTACCAGCTTGCGGGGGAGGCTTGCTGGGACTTGTAGTACTGCTACTAAAAACAATATTCACATTTTTTACACTTGGCTGTCAACCCCCCATCCGCCGCCTTTGGATGGGGGGGACAGCCTCGGGCTTCACCCCTGGCCCTTGGGTGGCTGGAGGGGGGACCCCTTGATTTAAGGGGTTCCCACTCCTCCAGGGTACCCCGGCCAAGGGTGACTAGTTGGGTATGTAATGCCAGGGCCGCAGGGACCATTATAAAAGTGTCCCCCGGCTGTGGCATTATGTACCTGGCTAGTGGAGCCCGGTACTGGTTTTAAAAATACGGGGGACCCCTACGCTTTTTGTCCCCCGTATTTTTGGAACCAGGACCAGGCGCAGAGCCCGGTGCTGGTTGATGAAATATGGGGGAACTCCTGTCATTTTCCCCCCCATATTTTGTCAACCAGGACCGGCTCAAAGAGCCAGAGGCTGGTTGTGCTTAGGAGGGGGGACCCCACACAATTTTTTTTTATCACTTTTGACACTAAACACACCCTTTCCCATAGATAACCATGCACAGATCTCACTGATCCGTGCATGGTTATCCAAACTCGACTGGAAAAAGGAGGTCTATTTTTTTCCTGCTTTTTTTAACGAATCGAAAAAAAATAGACCCGCACTTGAGCACTCAGAGACTAACACCCAAATACGAATGAATAGTGAATACCCGTATTGTATGAAATAACAGCCGCGTTTGACCGATGGTCTATTCATTCGTATTTCAGAACTTTGCCAATCAAACCATTACAAAAAGACCAGACACTGCCGAGTTTTCTGCTTAGTGAATTCCCGGATTGGGACTTAGAAAAAAAAACACAAATCGGCAAAACTCGGATTTTTAGTAAATACTGGCCATTGACGTCATCACGATGCGTGGCTTGCATTGCGTGAACGATAATGCCCAAACGGACAATCGGATCAAAATTTGTATTGCACCTCCAGTGGGTAGAATTTAATAAACTACAAAAATGGTCCTGTCACTTTTTATTGTATCTGGTACGGGTGCTCCTCGGGTAACGCCAAGAACCATGGATTAATATTTACTTACATAAAAACATCTCAAATTTAAATCGAAAGTAACCTGTGAGTGTGGTATATTAGAAGTGAATTGATCATCAATGTGATCACCTTATTTCTCTTTCTGGATCTGTTGATGGTCTACGGACCCCTGTCCTGGTAACTCTTGCAGAAAGTTGCCCACAGGATACAATAACTGATGTGGTCTGGGGATGGCGTAAGCTACTGTCTACCATCTGGAAATGGAGCTAATTTGTGCAATTTAGCCCACAGGCTACAGCGGCTAATGCCATATGGAAATGCTGGGGCAAAGCTCCGGAACAGTCCCCATGGGAGCTGCTTTTGCTGCGAACGGAAACAATGAAACTCAGCAGATATCTCCAATATCTACTACAATCCCCTCTACATACATTTGTGGGCACAGTCACATGTTTGTAACTTAGTTTTTATTGATATACACATTCAAGCTTTTACAGATAACGATCATAGAACACAGTAGATGACCCGCTAAGGTACAACAATGTATGAAGTGTAGAAAATGCAAGTCCAACAAATCTATAGAAAACATAAACGAGATTGAAATATTAAGTATCAACTTCAAGTATTGTGTGGCTAACTTTAGTATGGGGTAAAGAAGACAGGGGTCTGGTTGTCACCTCCAAATCTGTAGATTTGGAGTAGTTTTCTGTAGTACAAGGGGCATAATCCAAGCTTCTGTAATCGAGGCACAAGGTTCTGAATATAGTATGAAAAAAGAATAGTAAGGAGTATGGGAGGAGGCATGCAATTTTTAATCTATTGGTCAATTGCAGGGGTTGACTTAGGAGCTATAGAGCCCAGATATGTAATGAGTAATTCTTCTTGTACAAATGGTAAATTATTTTCTCCATACGAGCCATAAACCAGATGTACTATATGGTTACAGAGATGAAACAAGCCACCTCTAGTATATGTGATACTAATAAACTGTAGAAGAAGAAATAACGTGCTGAGAACCTGGACCTTGCTCAATGAAATGTTAGGGCAAGACCACCAGGTGCAGTGGTGTAGCCAGAACTTTGTGGACCCCATTTGCATAATTTTAAAGGGCCTATGCACCAATGCTTCCAAAGAGACCCCTCTTTCCAAAGCAGTTGTTCATTTTATGCCCCATAATAATGCCTTAATTCATTTTATATCCCATATTAGTGCCATATTGTGCTTTTTTTACACAGCCCTGACTTCCACTTTATGTCTGGAGAGGTGTAACAGGGGATGAAAGGGCTGTGCAAGTATAGACCATACACAGTAAATGCTCTATATGTACAGGCAGGGTTGGACTGGCCCACAGGGGCAAAGGGGAAACCCCCGGGTGGGCCCCAATGTCTTGGGCCCCCACCTCCTCCTTTAGGGACCAGGTTACAGAATGTGCATTTGAATTATACATTATATATATGTTACCTTATACTGCACAGGACTATGGTGTGTTATCTACAGTGCAGTTATTAATCTGGTACATTATTATGCATGCACTAGCAGTGTTTACTGTATTTATTTATTAAGGGGCCCAAACCATGCACTCTCTAATGGTTAGCCTAGCCTCTTTGGCAGCTGGGCACATCCCCTCTGAAGGCTGGCCACACCCCTAAACATGGACCTCTATCACTACATTCCCCTGGTGGGCCCTTCATGCCCCAGTCAGACACTGTGTACATGTGACTCTCAGGAAGCATATCTATTTTTTTGCTCAATGCCTGGAAGTGTGTTTAAAATATAAATCACAGCACAAAATTACCCCCGTCCCCCAAAGGTGATGCAAGTATCACATAGCTTGCCTACTTTTGAAAAAGCATTTTAGGGAGATTGTGAAAGTAACACCTATCAGTGCGGACATGTACTGTTACATCTGAGAGGCGTATCATAAATATGACATGCATCCAAATGTAAATGAGCCCCAAAGTTAAGCTAGGCATACACTTACATAGAAACATAGAATTTGACGGCAGATAAGAACCACTTGGCCCATCTAGTCTGCCCCTTTTTTTTATCCTTTAGGCAATCTCAACCCTTTTTGAACCTTAATTCTTTGTAAGGCTATTCATATACCTATCCCAAGCATGTTTAAATTGCTCTACAGTCTTAGCCTCTACCACCTCTGATGGGAGGCTATTCCACTTATCCACTACCCTTTCTGTGAAGTAATTTTTCCTTAAATTTCCCCTGAACCTCCCCCCCCCCCCTCCAGTCTCAGTGTATGTCCTCGAGTTCTAATACTTCTCTTCCTTTGAAGAATGTTTCCTTCCTGAACTTTAAGACCCTTGATATATTTGAAAGTTTCTATCATGTCCCCCCTTTCCCTTCTCTCCTCCAAACTATACATGTTAAGATCTTTTAGCCTTTCCGGGTAAATTTTGTGATGTAGGCCATGCACCATTTTAGTTGCCCTTCTTTGTACACTCTCTAATGTATTTATATCCTTTTGGAGATATGGTCTCCAGAACTGGACACAGTATGCCAGATGGGGCCGCACCAATGACCTATATAGTGGCATTATCACTTCTTTTTTCCTGCTACCGATTCCTCTCCCTATGCAACCAAGCATCTGATTTGCCTTTCTCATTGCTTTGTTGCATTGCTTTCCTGCCTTCAAGTCACTTGAAATAGTGACTCCTAAATCCCTTTCCTCCTCAGTAGTTTCCATTATAGTACCCTTGATACTATATTTAGCCTTTGGGTTTTTGAGACCCAAGTGCAGGATTTTATATTTTTTAGCATTAAAGTGTAGTTGCCACGTTCTTGACCATTTCTCAAGCCTACCTAGGTCATCAATCATTTGTTTTACCCCTCCCGGTGTGTCTACCCTGTTGCATCTCTTTGTATCGTCTGCAAAAAGGCATACCTTCCCTTCAATACCATCTGCAATGTCACCAACAAAGATATTAAAGAGAACTGGACCAAGTACAGATCTCTGGGGTACTCCACTGGTAACATTTCCCTTCATAGATTGCACTCCATTAACTACAACTGTCTGTTTCCTATCCTGCAACCAGGTTCTTATCCATTTAACTGTGTTATAATCTACCCCCACGCTTTCAAGTTTATTTAGCAGTCTGCGATGTGGGACAGTGTCAAATGCCTTACTAAAGTCTAGATATGCTACATCTACAGCTCCCCTTTGATCTATTATTTTCGTCACAGAGTCAAAAAAGTCAAGATTTGTTTGGCATGATCTCCCACCAGTAAATCCATGCTGTTTTGGATCCTGTAAGTTGTTTGATTTAAGATATTCCACAACTCTTTCTTTTAATAGTTTTTCCATTACTTTCCCTACTACTGATGTAAGGCTTACTGGTCTGTAGTTACTTGCTTCTTCCTTGCTTCCACTTTTGTGAAGTGGAACTACATTTGCTCTTTTACAGTCCTCTGGAATAGCACCTGTATTTAGTGACTGGTTAAATAATTCTGTTAAAGGTGTAACCAGCACATCTTTTAGCTCTTTGAGTATCCTTGGATGTATTCCATCTGATCCCATTGATTTATCCACTTTTAATTTTAAAAGTTCTGCTAGGACCTTCTCCTCTGTTAATGTACTTTCATCTACCTTATTTTCATGAATGTCCTTGCAACTTAACTGTGGCCCTATACCTACTTCTGTAGTAAATACTGAGCAAAAATAATTATTTAGGTGATCTGCTATTGCCTTGTCTCCCTCCACCTAATGCTCACTCTCTGTCTTAAGTCTTATTATTCCTCCATTTGATTTTTTCCTTTCACTTATATACTTAAAAAAAGTTTTGCCCCCTTTATCTACTGACTGGGCCATTTTTTCCTCAGCTTCTGCCTTTGCACGTCTAATCACTTTCTTAGCATCCTTACATCTGTCAAGATACACCTCTTTGTCGTTATTATTTTGAGTCTGTTTGTATTTCCTAAAAGCCATCTTTTTTGCTTTCACACTATTTGATACTTCTTTTGTGAACCACACTGGCTTCCTTTTCCTGGTGCTTTTCCTAACCCTTTTGATACAAAGGTCAGTTGTACTTAGTATTGCACTTTTCAGTTTTTCCCACCTCTCCTGCACTCCTTCCAAGTTCCTCCAGTCCACCAAAGAATAACTTAAACATCTCCCCATTTTGCAAAGTCAGCATTTCTAAAATCCAACACCTTTGTTTTTGTGTGACAGGAGTTGGATCCTGTCTTTTTACTAAACCATACTGCTTGATAATCACTGGATCCCAGGTGCTCACCCATATATATGTCGGATATCCTATAACCATTTGTAAGAATTAAATCTAATATTGAGTCTTTGCGAGTGGGCTCCCTCATCAATTGCTTGAGAAATGCTCCCTGTAAGGAATGTATAAATTTGCCACTTGTAGCTGAACTTGTAAAAGACCCCTCCCAATTTACATCAGGTAAATTAAAGTCTCCCATGATTATGACTTCTCCTTTTAAAGCCATTTTAGTGATGTCCAGCAAAAGGTTCCTGGCCTGGTGGTCTATAGATCACCCCAATGCAAATAATTTCCTTCTCCCTGGTTTCTATGGTGACCCAAAGGGCCTCAGTTTTGTCTTCAATATTTTGTATTAAAGTAGCATTTATGCTCTTTCTTACATACATTGCTACCCCTTCTCCTATTCTTCCTATTCTATCCTTTCTAAATAAATTGTATCCTGGTATAGTCATGTCCCAGTCATGATTCTCATTGCACCATGACTCTGTTATTGCCACAAAATCCAGGTTATCCCTTGTCATTATCGCAATTAGCTCTGGAATTTTGTCTCTTAAGCTCCTAGCATTTGCACACATAGCTTTAAGAATTTTAAGAATTTTGTCTGTGCACTTGTTATTAGTAGCCATGTCTAGACCGTACAACATAAATGACAAGTTTAAAGTTGAAATTACCTGTTTGGGGATGTTGCTCAGTGTTTGTTTGGTTTTTTTTACTAATCAGGAATCACACTCTGCCCTCTACACCACGACCACACCTCACTACACTATACAGTTATCTGCCAGATCTGGCTGATAGGAATGAAAATCTGGTAATGGATGAGAGCAAATGATGATCGTCCATTTGCTGCCAAACACTGGAAAATGGGCAAAACCTGTGATTCTGACAAATAGGTTAAATCACGGCTTTAAGCAATTTGCATGAACAACAGTTTTTGTCTGCTCTTCAGTGTTTGGGAGCAAATGGTCAATTATCATTTGCGCCCATCCATTTCTAGATTTTCATTCCAACCAGCCAGCTCTGATAGATAATTTAACAAATAATTGTATAGTGTATGCCCAGCAGTGGCATGCGGTGAGGTCAGTGGCTGGTAAGGCACTGCAGTCAAAATGTTCTCTGAGTACCGACGATGACTCCTATCACCGCCGACTTAATCCCCGTTACTGCCGCTGCCCCTACCAACACTTCAACAGAAATAATCTATAATCTATGTGATCATATTAGTGGTAGGTACTGGTTTCGGGTAGTAGTACAAACATCATATCAGCAGGATGCAGTTGGCTTCCCAACGTATGGATGCCAGCCATCAGGAGACCAGCGCCGGAATCCTGACACCTGTCAGAATGCCAGCGCCAGAATCCTGAATGTAAGTATGCCGAGGAGGGTAAGGCTGTTGGGGGGAAGAGGGAGAGGGGGAGCGTTAGGCTGTGGGAAGGGAGGGTTAGGCTGCAGGAGGGGAGGGTTAGTGTTAGGCTGTGGGAGGGAAGGGTTAAGGTCAGTCTGCCGGAGGGGGAGGTTAGGGTCAGGCTGCGGGAGGGGAGGGTTACGGTCAGGCTGTGGGAGGGGAGGGTTAGGGTCAGACTGCAGAAAGGGAGGGTTAGGCTGCGGGGGGTGGTTGGGTTAGAGTTAGGCCTTCGGGGGAGTTGGGGTTAGGCTGGGGGGGGGGGTTAGGATTAGGGTTGCATTACATTACCTTCTGGCTGCTGCTATTTGGAGTCCACCTTCAGCCTGAAGTCCTGGTACTTTAGCTCACTCTCTCTGGGTTGGCTGTGAGTTGCTTAGGTGAGCCCACTCTGCACAACACATCCTCTCTCACATGCAGCCTAAGCTCCAGCAGAGTCCCTCTAGGCCATGGCAATTACAACATCCTGCAATGGAGCCTCCGCTTCCGGCGAACTGTATGTGTCCTCACCCATTCCGGTCTTCTTTAATGCTGCTCGGAAACCTTGCAGCGGCAGCTTGCTAACTAAGTACCGCATGGCAGGCCCCGGCGCTGAAACCCACCCAGCAGGTCAGACGCCTGGGACACAGCCAGCCAGACTGTGAGTAACGAGCAGGCGCCGCTGATCACATTGTCCACGCCGCTGCCTGTCAGTTTGACAAGTGCAGTGGTAGTAATGGTGGACCCAGCAGCAGGGTAGCAGAGCGGGTGACCTCTGCTGCAGGACTGCTCTCCCAGCATATGATGCATATGCACCCACCGCGGCTTTAAACTCCAGCTGGGGGTGTTTATTATTGGCCGCCACTGGGGGGGGGGGGGGGGGTCTAATGCTCGCGTCAGCCAGCCCCGAGAGTTTGGTGCTTTGTTGCGGGTAGCCAGTCTGGCACTGCCCACTGCCTAATCACATCATCCATAGTGACAGGGGCTTGCTTTCATATGGGCTGATAGCACGCCCTGTCACAGAGGCACTGCTATTAGGTTTTGCATATAGGCCTTTTTTCAATGGGCTTTTACTGCCCAATGTTTGGCCCCACCCCCTGTTCCTTATTGACAGCCAGAGGCACCAACAGCGGTGCCTCCAAACACATTGAAATCTTTTCTTTTTTTTTGTGCTACAAATGATTTAAATAATATAAAGGCAAAAGCAGATACTTATGACACAGAATCTGTGTCATAAGTATCTTCTTTGTATTATTTAATCATAAATTACAGGGGAAGCACTGCCTCCCCTTACTGCACATGCCTGATGCCCAGCTTTAGTAAGATCTACTTGTTGAAGAAAAGACATTGATATTTTTCAGGATTTGTTTGTGTATTGTGATTTACAAGAGGTTCCATATACTGTAAGTGGCCACGAGAAACCTTATTTAAATGTAGCCATAGGGATCATTGTGCCTTATAACCAATGTAGGGAAATGGCACTGATGAGCCCATTTCAATGTATGTATCTCTCATTCCCCCCAAAAAATGTAACAGCTGCATAATGGGAACAAGGTGCAATCAGGGAGATTGCTGGACTGTTCAGGGAGTCAGGGAGATTGCTGTTCTTTCAGGGAGTCTCCTGCAGAATGCGAGAGGGTAGGCAACTATGAAGTATCAGTGTGAGGGTCATTGTAGCGTGGTGTTACAATTCAATAACCCTAACCAGCACTAGGCTATGACAGGCTGGGCTGTTCGCGCTGTAGCTGGGAAACCTGCAGGGCCGCTAAAATCTGTAGTACTACATACAAACATAAAACTCTCCTAAACCCTCATCCCATTTCTTATTCACCTAGATCAAAGGTGTGGATTGGATTCTATCCTTGATTGGCCTGATTAATATTTGAAAAATATTTTTATTAAACTTGATTACTTGTATCAGCTGTGATTATAGTAATTATAAACTGGATGGAGAAAAGAAAAGCAGAAAGCATTACCCTGTGGAAATGGCTCATGTATGCAGTTCTGTGGTATATTGAGTTTAGTGGAACTGCTGCTTAGTAGTCTTGCGGGCAACCTTACATGCGTGTCCAAATACATACAAGTCAGAATCAGTGGATTTTAAATCCTTCCTTGGAATTTTAAATATTGCTAAATGTACGAAGAGGTTTTTTTTCCCCCCGCCATTAATGAGAGAGATACTGCATATTTTCAGGTGTTAGAGGTGTCTCATTATCACAGTGACTTTATTCCCTCAGAAATCCATTAGCTTAGTTTGTGAATAAAAACATCTAGGTTAAAACTTGCAGGTAAAGAAGGAAGTTTAATAATACACTGCAACTTGTCAAGGAATCATCCTCAAGCTGCTCAGTAGACCATTTAGCATTATACACACCCTCTCTTTCTATATAAATAAATCTATTTTATGGTTGGAAGCATTACTCCACTTTTCAGCCTGTTCTCTAACCCCATCTATTCTTAATTCACTAGAGAAAGAGGTTTGTTTTCTCTAAATGCAATGTGCTGTATGTTAATGGTACAGTTTACCCTCTCCTTATATAAGTATGGTGCTGCAGTATGAAATGTACCGGTCCTGTTGAAAACCACAACAAATAAAGTGCAGCGTGTTTGGTTTTTCTGCTGATGCAGTTTTAACCCACAACACTCAGTTCTCTCCGTTACATTTTAATAATCAGAGCTGTGTGCTCCAGGCCTCATACTAAGGCCTCATACTCATTGTGCATGACATGTCATGCTTTAAAATAATACAATCTCAAAGCTATTGAAAATTATTAATTGCTGATAATATCAAACATAAGGCCTAATTCATATTTGTACACAAGTCCGGCTGTCAGCCTGTGTAAGCTTCAGCTTACGCAGGCTGGCCAATGCCTAAAACCATCGCAAAATGATCCGAGGCTTCATCCTCCATCTCTCTCCAGCGCCATTTCCCCACGTATCTCCAGTGCCATCCACCCCCCGCATCATTTTAGCAACATTTTCCCCATATTTCTAGGACCTCCTCCTCTCTATCTCTACAGCGCCA
>NC_086444.1:353721858-353851858 GCF_028390025.1 Pseudophryne corroboree
TGCTCCCCAGTATACTGTAGTACCCCAGTGACATGTGTAAAAGTGGTCTGACTCAATGTAGTGTGAATCGAGCTGCCAGTTTAAAATAAGAATAAAAAAAATTATATTTTTGTATAATTTGTTTGTACTGTTCTGCGCACTGCACCACAGTATGCTGTACTCCAGTGCACGTGCGTAGAAGTGGTCAAGTGGCCTCACTTCACATAGTGTGAGCTGAGCTGGCAGTTTAAAATATAAAATATAAAAAACTATATTGTAAAATATGTACTGTACTGTACATTGCACCCAAGTACACTGTACCCCAGTGGGTACAGCGTACAGGGGTGAGCTGCAGGTTAAAAAAAAAATAACAATCAGTTTAAAGAAGAGCAGGCGCAGAACCCAAATACTATCACTGCAGCTGCTGCAACCAGTCAAGATAATGACACTAGTCATTCAACGTCATCTAAAGCCAATGCTCATGGGTGAGAGGGCATCTGAAATAAAAAAATCTTTATTTTACAGGGTTAAAGACAAAAATTAAAACACCTCTATTAAAGGGAAAGTTTAGTGCAGGGAAAGAATATACAATTGGCAACATGCCAGTCACCACATGCAGTGGCAAGGAAAGGCTCAGGCCTTGATCTTTATTTATGAGTGGTGGTTCTGAAAGTGTCAGTAAGGCATCTTATTCTGCCTCTCATGATGATGTAGGAGGTGTAAAAAAAATAAAAACCGCTAAGGCAGTTGAACAAACTGTGTGCTCAGAACCATCACACATCCCTGAGGAGAGTCTAGGGGTGTCCACGTTAGCTATGTGTGTCTGATATTTCTCACACTTTCCTTATAGAGAAGTCTATTTTGTCTCCTTCTACCATTTCTGCACCATCTGCACATGTGGGAAGCAGTGCAAGTAAAGATGGTAATGAGGACATAATAGAAATTCAAGATGCTTGTGTGCAAGTGGAACATGATGAAGGGGATATGTGTGTACTGCTGCTATCTGTCACTGAAGATGAGGATGTTGATGATGTTGTTTGTGTAAATCAGCCATCAGTGTCTGCAGTCCATGATAAAAAAAAAAGCCATTGTGATGCCTGGGCATAAGAACAAAAAGCTACCTCTTTGCTGTGGAATTATTTTTACCTAAATCTTGGCAAGGGGGTCATTCCGAGTTGATTGTTCGCTAGCTACTTTTAGCAGCCGTGCAAAAGCATAGTCGCCGCCCACGGGTGAGTGTATTTTCGCTTTGCAAGTGTGCGAACGTGTGTGCAGCCGAGCGAGACAAAAAAGTTTTTTGCAGTTTCTGAGTAGCTTTGGACTTACTCAGCCCTTGCAATCACTTCAGTCTTTTTGGTCCTGGAATTGACGTCAGACACCCGCCCTGCAAACGCTTTGACACTCCTACGTTTTTCCAAACACTCCCTGAAAACGGTCAGTTGCCACCCACAAACGCCATCTTCCTGTCAATCTCCTTGCAATCGGCTGTGCGAATGGATACTTCGTAATACTCATTGCCCAGCAATGATTAGCTTTATACTAGAGATGAGCGGGTTCGGTTCCTCGGAATCCGAACCCGCCCGAACTTCAGCTTTTTTTACACGGATCCGAGCGACTCGGATCTTCCCGCCTTGCTCGGTTAACCCGAGCGCGCCCGAACGTCATCATGACGCTGTCGGATTCTCGCGAGGCTCGGATTCTATCGCGAGACTCGGATTCTATATAAGGAGCCGCGCGTCGCCGCCATTTTCACACGTGCATTGAGATTGATAGGGAGAGGACGTGGCTGGCGTCCTCTCCATTTAGATTAGAAGAGAGAGAGTGAGATTGAGACAGAGACACTTGATTTACTGGAGCTTAGGAGTACTAGAGAGTGCAGAGTTTACTAGTGACTGACCACTGACCAGTGACCACCAGTGCAGTTTTATTTAATATAATCCGTTCTCTGCCTGAAAAAAACGATACACAGTGACTCAGTCACATACCATATCTGTGCTCAGCCCAGTGTGCTGCATCATCTATGTATAATATCTGACTGTGCTCACACAGCTTAATTGTGGGGGAGACTGGGGAGCAGTTATAGGTTATAGCAGGAGCCAGGAGTACATATTATTAAAATTAAACAGTGCACACTTTTGCTGCAGGAGTGCCACTGCCAGTGTGACTGACCAGTGACCTGACCACACTGACCACCAGTATAGTATACTATATTGTGATTGCCTGAAAAAGTTAAACACTCGTCGTGTGACTTGTGTGGTGTTTTTTTATTCTATAAAAAACTCATTCTGCTGACAGACAGTGTCCAGCAGGTCCGTCATTATATAATATATACCTGTCCGGCTGCAGTAGTGATATATATATATTTTTTATATCATTATTTATCATCCAGTCGCAGCAGACACAGTACGGTAGTTCACGGCTGTAGCTACCTCTGTGTCGGCACTCGGCAGTCCATCCATAATTGTATACCACCTACCCGTGGTTTTTTTTTTCTTTCTTCTTTATACATACTACATCTCATTATCATCCAGTCTATATTAGCAGCAGACACAGTACAGTACGGTAGTCCACGGCTGTAGCTACCTCTGTGTCGGCACTCGGCAGTCCATCCATAATTGTATACCACCTACCCGTGGTTTTTTTTTTCTTCTTTATACATACTACATCTCATTATCATCCAGTCTATATTAGCAGCAGACACAGTACAGTACGGTAGTCCACGGCTGTAGCTACCTCTGTGTCGGCACTCGGCAGTCCATCCATAATTGTATACCACCTACCCGTGGTTTTTTTTTCTTTCTTCTTTATACATACTACATCTCATTATCAACCAGTCTATATTAGCAGCAGACACAGTACAGTACGGTAGTCCACGGCTGTAGCTACCTCTGTGTCGGCACTCGGCAGTCCGTCCATAATTGTATACCACCTACCCGTGGTTTTTTTTTCTTTCTTCTTTATACATACTACATCTCATTATCATCCAGTCTATATTAGCAGCAGACACAGTACAGTACGGTAGTCCACGGCTGTAGCTACCTCTGTGTCGGCACTCGGCAGTCCGTCCATAATTGTATACCACCTACCCGTGGTTTTTTTTTCTTTCTTCTTTATACATACTACATCTCATTATCATCCAGTCTATATTAGCAGCAGACACAGTACAGTACGGTAGTCCACGGCTGTAGCTACCTCTGTGTCGGCACTCGGCAGTCCATCCATAATTGTATACCACCTACCCGTGGTTTTTTTTTCTTTCTTCTTTATACATACTACATCTCATTATCATCCAGTCTATATTAGCAGCAGACACAGTACAGTACGGTAGTCCACGGCTGTAGCTACCTCTGTGTCGGCACTCGGCAGTCCGTCCATAATTGTATACCACCTACCCGTGGTTTTTTTTTCTTTCTTCTTTATACATACATACTACATCTCATTATCAACCAGTCTATATTAGCAGCAGACACAGTACAGTACGGTAGTCCACGGCTGTAGCTACCTCTGTGTCGGCACTCGGCAGTCCATCCATAATTGTATACCACCTACCCGTGTTTTTTTTTTTCTTCTTTATACATACTACATCTCATTATCATCCAGTCTATATTAGCAGCAGACACAGTACAGTATGGTAGTCCACGGCTGTAGCTACCTCTGTGTCGGCACTCGGCAGTCCATCCATAATTGTATACCACCTACCCGTGGTTTTTTTTTCTTTCTTCTTTATACATACTACATCTCATTATCATCCAGTCTATATTAGCAGCAGACACAGTACAGTACGGTAGTCCACGGCTGTAGCTACCTCTGTGTCGGCACTCGGCAGTCCGTCCATAATTGTATACCACCTACCCGTGGTTTTTTTTTCTTTCTTCTTTATACATACATACTACATCTCATTATCAACCAGTCTATATTAGCAGCAGACACAGTACAGTACGGTAGTCCACGGCTGTAGCTACCTCTGTGTCGGCACTCGGCAGTCCATCCATAATTGTATACTAGTATCCATCCATCTCCATTGTTTACCTGAGGTGCCTTTTAGTTGTGCCTATTAAAATATGGAGAACAAAAATGTTGAGGTTCCAAAATTAGGGAAAGATCAAGATCCACTTCCACCTCGTGCTGAAGCTGCTGCCACTAGTCATGGCCGAGACGATTAAATGCCAGCAACGTCGTCTGCCAAGGCCGATGCCCAATGTCATAGTACAGAGCATGTCAAATCCAAAACACCAAATATCAGTAAAAAAAGGACTCCAAAACCTAAAATAAAATTGTCGGAGGAGAAGCGTAAACTTGCCAATATGCCATTTACCACACGGAGTGGCAAGGAACGGCTGAGGCCCTGGCCTATGTTCATGGCTAGTGGTTCAGCTTCACATGAGGATGGAAGCACTCAGCCTCTCGCTAGAAAAATGAAAAGACTCAAGCTGGAAAAAGCACAGCAAAGAACTGTGCGTTCTTCGAAATCCCAAATCCACAAGGAGAGTCCAATTGTGTCGGTTGCGATGCCTGACCTTCCCAACACTGGACGTGAAGAGCATGCGCCTTCCACCATTTGCACGCCCCCTGCAAGTGCTGGAAGGAGCACCCGCAGTCCAGTTCCTGATAGTCAGATTGAAGATGTCAGTGTTGAAGTACACCAGGATGAGGAGGATATGGGTGTTGCTGGCGCTGGGGAGGAAATTGACCAGGAGGATTCTGATGGTGAGGTGGTTTGTTTAAGTCAGGCACCCGGGGAGACACCTGTTGTCCGTGGGAGGAATATGGCCGTTGACATGCCTGGTGAAAATACCAAAAAAATCAGCTCTTCGGTGTGGAAGTATTTCACCAGAAATGCGGACAACATTTGTCAAGCCGTGTGTTCCCTTTGTCAAGCTGTAATAAGTAGGGGTAAGGACGTTAACCACCTCGGAACATCCTCCCTTATACGTCACCTGCAGCGCATTCATAATAAGTCAGTGACAAGTTCAAAAACTTTGGCCGACAGCGGAAGCAGTCCACTGACCAGTAAATCCCTTCCTCTTGTAACCAAGCTCACGCAAACCACCCCACCAACTCCCTCAGTGTCAATTTCCTCCTTCCCCAGGAATGCCAATAGTCCTGCACGCCATGTCACCGGCAATTCTGATGATTCCTCTCCTGCCTGGGATTCCTCCGATGCATCCTTGCGTGTAACGCCTACTGCTGCTGGCGCTGCTGTTGTTGCTGCTGGGAGTCGATGGTCATCCCAGAGGGGAAGTCGTAAGCCCACTTGTACTACTTCCAGTAAGCAATTGACTGTTCAACAGTCCTTTGCGAGGAAGATGAAATATCACAGCAGTCATCCTGCTGCAAAGCGGATAACTGAGGCCTTGACAACTATGTTGGTGTTAGACGTGCGTCCGGTATCCGCCGTTAGTTCACAGGGAACTAGACAATTTATTGAGGCAGTGTGCCCCCGTTACCAAATACCATCTAGGTTCCACTTCTCTAGGCAGGCGATACCGAGAATGTACACGGACGTCAGAAAAAGACTCACCAGTGTCCTAAAAAATGCAGTTGTACCCAATGTCCACTTAACCACGGACATGTGGACAAGTGGAGCAGGGCAGGGTCAGGACTATATGACTGTGACAGCCCACTGGGTAGATGTATGGACTCCCGCCGCAAGAACAGCAGCGGCGGCACCAGTAGCAGCATCTCGCAAACGCCAACTCTTTCCTAGGCAGGCTACGCTTTGTATCACCGCTTTCCAGAATACACACACAGCTGAAAACCTCTTACGGCAACTGAGGAAGATCATCGCGGAATGGCTTACCCCAATTGGACTCTCCTGTGGATTTGTGGCATCGGACAACGCCAGCAATATTGTGTGTGCATTAAATATGGGCAAATTCCAGCACGTCCCATGTTTTGCACATACCTTGAATTTGGTGGTGCAGAATTTTTTAAAAAACGACAGGGGCGTGCAAGAGATGCTGTCGGTGGCCAGAAGAATTGCGGGACACTTTCGGCGTACAGGCACCACGTACAGAAGACTGGAGCACCACCAAAAACTACTGAACCTGCCCTGCCATCATCTGAAGCAAGAAGTGGTAACGAGGTGGAATTCAACCCTCTATATGCTTCAGAGGTTGGAGGAGCAGCAAAAGGCCATTCAAGCCTATACAATTGAGCACGATATAGGAGGTGGAATGCACCTGTCTCAAGCGCAGTGGAGAATGATTTCAATGTTGTGCAAGGTTCTGATGCCCTTTGAACTTGCCACACGTGAAGTCGGTTCAGACACTGCCAGCCTGAGTCAGGTCATTCCCCTCATCAGGCTTTTGCAGAAGAAGCTGGAGACATTGAAGGAGGAGCTAACACGGAGCGATTCCGCTAGGCATGTGGGACTTGTGGATGGAGCCCTTAATTCGCTTAACAAGGATTCACGGGTGGTCAATCTGTTGAAATCAGAGCACTACATTTTGGCCACCATGCTCGATCCTAGATTTAAAGCCTACCTTGGATCTCTCTTTCCGGCAGACACAAGTCTGCTGGGGTTCAAAGACCTGCTGGTGAGAAAATTGTCAAGTCAAGCGGAACGCGACCTGTCAACATCTCCTCCTTCACATTCTCCCGCAACTGGGGGTGCGAGGAAAAGGCTCAGAATTCCGAGCCCACCCGCTGGCGGTGATGCAGGGCAGTCTGGAGCGACTGCTGATGCTGACATCTGGTCCGGACTGAAGGACCTGACAACGATTACGGACATGTCGTCTACTGTCACTGCATATGATTCTCTCAACATTGAAAGAATGGTGGAGGATTATATGAGTGACCGCATCCAAGTAGGCACGTCACACAGTCCGTACTTATACTGGCAGGAAAAAGAGGCAATTTGGAGGCCCTTGCACAAACTGGCTTTATTCTACCTAAGTTGCCCTCCCACAAGTGTGTACTCCGAAAGAGTGTTTAGTGCCGCCGCTCACCTTGTCAGCAATCGGCGTACGAGGTTACATCCAGAAAATGTGGAGAAGATGATGTTCATTAAAATGAATTATAATCAATTCCTCCGCGGAGACATTGACCAGCAGCAATTGCCTCCACAAAGTACACAGGGAGCTGAGATGGTGAATTCCAGTGGGGACGAATTGATAATCTGTGAGGAGGGGGATGTACACGGTGATATATCGGAGGATGATGATGAGGTGGACATCTTGCCTCTGTAGAGCCAGTTTGTGCAAGGAGAGATTAATTGCTTCTTTTTTGGGGGGGGTCCAAACCAACCCGTCATATCAGTCACAGTCGTGTGGCAGACCCTGTCACTGAAATGATGGGTTGGTTAAAGTGTGCATGTCCTGTTTTGTTTATACAACATAAGGGTGGGTGGGAGGGCCCAAGGACAATTCCATCTTGCACCTCTTTTTTCTTTTATTTTTCTTTGCGTCATGTGCTGTTTGGGGAGGGTTTTTTGGAAGGGCCATCCTGCGTGACACTGCAGTGCCACTCCTAGATGGGCCCGGTGTTTGTGTCGGCCACTAGGGTCGCTTATCTTACTCACACAGTCAGCTACCTCATTGCGCCTCTTTTTTTCTTTGCGTCATGTGCTGTTTGGGGAGGGTTTTTTGGAAGGGACATCCTGCGTGACACTGCAGTGCCACTCCTAGATGGGCCCGGTGTTTGTGTCGGCCACTAGGGTCGCTTATCTTACTCACACAGTCAGCTACCTCATTGCGCCTCTTTTTTTCTTTGCGTCATGTGCTGTTTGGGGAGGGTTTTTTGGAAGGGACATCCTGCGTGACACTGCAGTGCCACTCCTAGATGGGCCCGGTGTTTGTGTCGGCCACTAGGGTCGCTTATCTTACTCACACAGCTACCTCATTGCGCCTCTTTTTTTCTTTGCGTCATGTGCTGTTTGGGGAGGGTTTTTTGGAAGGGACATCCTGCGTGACACTGCAGTGCCACTCCTAGATGGGCCCGGTGTTTGTGTCGGCCACTAGGGTCGCTTATCTTACTCACACAGCGACCTCGGTGCAAATTTTAGGACTAAAAATAATATTGTGAGGTGTGAGGTATTCAGAATAGACTGAAAATGAGTGGAAATTATGGTTTTTGAGGTTAATAATACTTTGGGATCAAAATGACCCCCAAATTCTATGATTTAAGCTGTTTTTTAGGGTTTTTTGAAAAAAACACCCGAATCCGACAAAAAAAAATCGGTGAGGTTTTGCCAAAACGCGGTCGAACCCAAAACACGGCCGCGGAACCGAACCCAAAACCAAAACACAAAACCCGAAAAATTTCCGGCGCTCATCTCTACTTTATACCCGTACGACATGCCTGCGTTTTGCGGTGCATACGCACGCGCAGTTTTGCCAAGATTTGACCTGATCGCAGCGCTGCAAAAAATAGCTAGCATGCAATCAGGTCGGAATGACCTCCATTGTCTTTTGGCTGCTAGGCCTCATTTTACTGTCACTTGCTTACTCAGCCAGATAGCTTGCTGCAGCCTTTTGGCCTAAACTGGATGAAAACAATTTGTGAGTTGTGAGGTGGTTAAAATGGAGTAGAAATTACTGGAAATTAATGTTATTGAGATTAATGATTCTCAATAAACAAAAAAAAGGCCCAAATGATATGATTTTAGTTTTTTGTAAATTGAAAAAACAAAAATGCTAAAGCAAAACCAGTCACGACATTTTTGCAAAACCAAAACCAGACGACGAATTAGAGACAACACTAAAACCAAAGCCAGCAAAAAACCACATGCACAACTTTCATTTTAAACAAAGAGAGACAATTATACCCCAAGTCCGTGAATTTGCTCTCAGCATGTAATACGCATGCACTGTCAGAGATCATGATGGTCGATCTCAGTCAGAAGATGCTCAGATTTCTGAATGATGGTAAATATTACTCATTTGTCCCTTTGAGAGAAAAGAAAATGCATCAATGTACATAATAATAATAATAATTATCTAGCACTTTTCTCCTAATAAGACTCAAAATGCTTTACAATTGTCTTTACAGCTCAAAATACAAAACAAGCTTAACAGTAGATGTTAGTGAAATGCTTGAGTAAATAGGTAAGTTTTTAGTCTATCTTTGAAGGATTCTAGAGTGGCAGTTTCTCGCACTGTGCTGGGAAGAGAGTTCCATAGAGTCAGAGTCACAAAGTTGAAAGCTCAACCCACAGATGAATTCGGGGGTTGAGCTGACTACTTCATTGCAGTATAGTAAGGATGCATACCCCCAAATGTCCTGATTTTGGCAGGACAGTCCTGTTTTTCTTGAACTGTCCCGCTGTCCCACCCGCGGGTCGCAGTGTCCCACAGTGGTTGGGGGCAGTTGGGAGACCCTCTCTCACCCACTGCATTGAATAGACACATGCGCACAGCATCTATTCACTGGAAGAGAGGGACAGAGGGCATGCCAACAGCTCACAGAATGCTCAGCATGCCCCCTCCAGTGGTGAAAATGGGGGCATGGCTCACGATATCCGCACTTCCCACTAGGCCACACCCACACAGTGAGGCCACACCCCCTCATTTTGTACACACGCCTTCAGCGTGCTCCAGTGTCTCTTCTCCCAACTTTAGAAAGTTGGGAAGTATGAAGATGTGTTCATGCAAAGAACGGGACCAAGATACGTTCAGTATGATCCTGTCAGGAGCTGTATCGCTTGCAGGTTTTTGAAAGTATTCACTGAGTATTATGGCATTCAGCAGTCGCTTATGAATGTCAATAACAGAGGTGGATTTAGACCTCATGGGGCACTAAGCAAGATACCATTTTGGGGCCCGTCTTCCGTAAACAATCCCCCCAGTCTGTTAGTGTATGCCAAATCTATGCTGTAGAGCACTAGTTCATTTTATGCCACATAATAATGCCCTAGTTAATTTTATACCCCATAGTAATGCCCTAATTCATTTTATGCCGCACTGTAGAGCAGTAGTTCATTTTATATCCCATAGTAGTGCCCTAGTTCACTTTATTCCCCACTGTAGAGCACTAGTTCATTTTATATCCCATAGTAGTGCCCTAGTTCATTTTATTCCCCACTGCAGAGCACTATTTCATTTTATATCCCATAGTAGTGCCCTAGTTCATTTTATTCCCCACTATAGAGCACTATTTCATATTATACCCCACAGTAGTGCCCTAGTTCACTGTATGTCTCATAGTAGAGTCCTAGTTCATTCTATGCCCCACAGAAGTGTTAGAAAGCAGTGCGCTACTGCAATGTTTTCTTACTGTGTATACATGCTGGGCTGGCACTAGGACCCAAGGAGGTCTGTCCAATCTGAAGTACTTACTGCACATGTGCTGCAGCCATCTTGTAGATACTTTTTTAGAACAGTGTGCGACTGTAGAAGTGTGCCATGGTGGAGACACAAATTTTCCCATGCAGAGAGACCTAACCATCCTGCACTACTACCTGCAAGCCGCATACATTTCACAGCTGGTGAGCTGTATAGAACCTCTCTATGCTAAAGCTTCGATTCATGAGAACTATGGGGGTAATTCAGAGTTGATCACAGCAGCAAATTTGTTAGTAGTTGGGCAAAACCATGTGCACTGCAGGTGTGGCAGACATAACATCTGCAGAGAGAGATAGATTTGGGTGGGTTATTTTGTGTCTGTGCAGGGTAAATACTGGCTGCTTTATTTTTACACTGCAAGTTAGATTTCCGTTTGAACACACCCCACTCAAATCTAACTCTTTCTGCACATGTTATATCTGCCCCCCCCCCCCCCCGCAGTGCACATGGTTTTTCCCAACTGCTAACAAATTTGCTGCTGCGATCAACTCTAAATTGGGCCCTATGTGTGTATAGTTCTTATCCTGTGTATAGTTCCTATCCCTATCCTGTGCCCTTCAGAATGCCAGATCTGTTTGCAACAAACTGGCCACTACTCATGACCTTTTCATTTCCAATTTCCTGCACCTCCTGGCCATTACAGAAACCTGGATTACTCCCTCTTACACCACTTCTTCTGCTGCTCTCTCTGCTGGGGGGCTCACATTCTCACCCCCCCCCCCCTCGGGGGTCGCCATGGTGGTGGTGTTGGTATCCTTTTACCCTCTACCTACACGTACCAGCTTATACCTCCAGAACCATCCCTTACATTCTCTACATTTGAGGTCCATGATATACACCTCTACCAACCTACTAATCCTCGAGTTGCTGTCATTTACCGTCCACCTGGCATTTCCTCCAAATTCCTTGACAACTTTGCTTCCTGGCTGCCTCACTTCCTCTCTTCTGACATTCTCTCCATTATCCTAGGTGATTTCAACATCCCTATCGATAACCCCACAAATTCACCTGCCTCTAAACTAGAGATGAGCGGGTTCGGTTTCTTTGAATCCGAACCCGCACGAACTTCACTTTTTTTTCCACGGGTCCGAGCGACTCGGATCTTCCCGCCTTGCTCGGTTAACCCGAGCGCGCCCGAACGTCATCATGACGCTGTCGGATTCTCGCGAGGCTCGGATTCTATCGCGAGACTCGGATTCTATATAAGGAGCCGCGCGTCGCCGCCATTTTCACTCGTGCATTGAGATTGATAGGGAGAGGACGTGTCTGGCGTCCTCTCCATTAGAATAGAGATAGATAGATTAGATAGAGAGAGATTGTGCAGAGTCGCAGACAGAGTTAGTTTACCACAGTCAGTGACCAGTGCAGTTGCTAGTTAACTTTTATTTAATATAATATATCCGTTCACTTCTCTCTGCTATATCCGTTCTCTGCCTGAAAAAAAAAACGATACACAGCACAGTCAGTCACACAGTGTGACTCAGTCTGTGTGCACTCAGCTCAGCCCAGTGTGCTGCACAGTCATCAATGTATAAATTAAAAGCTTATAATTAATTGTGGGGGAGACTGGGGAGCACTGCAGGTTGTTAGCAGGAGCCAGGAGTACAATTATATTAATTAACAGTGCACACTTTTGCTGCAGGAGTGGTGACCAGTGCCTGACCACCAGTATAGTATTGTTGTATACTACTAATATCTCTTTAAATATCAACCAGTCTATATTAGCAGCAGACACAGTACAGTGCGGTAGTTCACGGCTGTGGCTACCTCTGTGTCGGCACACGGCAGGCAGTCCGTCCGACCAGAATTGTATTATTTATTATTATATACCTACCACCTAACCGTGGTTTTTTTTTCATTCTTTATACCGTCATAGTGTCATCCTAATTGTTACGAGTATACTACTATCTCTTTATCAACCAGTGTACAGTGCGGTAGTTCACGGCTGTGGCTACCTCTGTGTCGGCACACGGCAGGCAGTCCGTCCGACCAGAATTGTATTATTTATTATTATATACCTACCACCTAACCGTGGTTTTTTTTTCATTCTTTATACCGTCATAGTGTCATCCTAATTGTTACGAGTATACTACTATCTCTTTATCAACCAGTGTACAGTGCGGTAGTTCACGGCTGTGGCTACCTCTGTGTCGGCACACGGCAGGCAGTCCGTCCGACCAGAATTGTATTATTTATTATTATATACCTACCACCTAACCGTGGTTTTTTTTTCATTCTTTATACCGTCATAGTGTCATCCTAATTGTTACGAGTATACTACTATCTCTTTATCAACCAGTGTACAGTGCGGTAGTTCACGGCTGTGGCTACCTCTGTGTCGGCACACGGCAGGCAGTCCGTCCGACCAGAATTGTATTATTTATTATTATATACCTACCACCTAACCGTGGTTTTTTTTTCATTCTTTATACCGTCATAGTGTCATCCTAATTGTTACGAGTATACTACTATCTCTTTATCAACCAGTGTACAGTGCGGTAGTTCACGGCTGTGGCTACCTCTGTGTCGGCACATGGCAGGCAGTCCGTCCGACCAGAATTGTATTATTTATTATTATATACCTACCACCTAACCGTGGTTTTTTTTTCATTCTTTATACCGTCGTCATAGTGTCATACTAGTTGTTACGAGTATACTACTATCTCTTTATCAACCAGTGTACAGTGCGGTAGTTCACGGCTGTGGCTACCTCTGTGTCGGCAGTCGGCAGGCAGTCCGTCCATCCATAATTGTATTATTATTATAATATATACCACCTAACCGTGGTTTTTTTTTCATTCTTTATACCGTCGTCATAGTGTCATACTAGTTGTTACGAGTATACTACTATCTCTTTATCAACCAGTGTACAGTGCGGTAGTTCACGGCTGTGGCTACCTCTGTGTCGGCAGTCGGCAGGCAGTCCGTCCATCCATAATTGTATTATTATTATAATATATACCACCTAACCGTGGTTTTTTTTTCATTCTTTATACCGTCGTCATAGTGTCATACTAGTTGTTACGAGTATACTACTATCTCTTTATCAACCAGTGTACAGTGCGGTAGTTCACGGCTGTGGCTACCTCTGTGTCGGCAGTCGGCAGGCAGTCCGTCCATCCATAATTGTATTATTATTATAATATATACCACCTAACCGTGGTTTTTTTTTCATTCTTTATACCGTCGTCATAGTGTCATACTAGTTGTTACGAGTATACTACTATCTCTTTATCAACCAGTGTACAGTGCGGTAGTTCACGGCTGTGGCTACCTCTGTGTCGGCACTCGGCAGCCCGTCCATAATTGTATATACCACCTAACCGTGGTTTTTTTTTCTTTCTTTATACATACATACTAGTTACGAGTATACTATCTCTTTATCAACCAGTCTATATATTAGCAGCAGACACAGTACAGTGCGGTAGTTCACGGCTGTGGCTACCTCTGTGTCGGCACTCGGCAGCCCGTCCATAATTGTATACTAGTATCCAATCCATCCATCTCCATTGTTTACCTGAGGTGCCTTTTAGTTGTGCCTATTAAAATATGGAGAACAAAAATGTTGAGGTTCCAAAATTAGGGAAAGATCAAGATCCACTTCCACCTCGTGCTGAAGCTGCTGCCACTAGTCATGGCCGAGACGATGAAATGCCAGCAACGTCGTCTGCCAAGGCCGATGCCCAATGTCATAGTACAGAGCATGTCAAATCCAAAACACCAAATATCAGTAAAAAACCTCTTTTTTTCTTTGCGTCATGTGCTGTTTGGGGAGGGTTTTTTGGAAGGGACATCCTGCGTGACACTGCAGTGCCACTCCTAGATGGGCCCGGTGTTTGTGTCGGCCACTAGGGTCGCTAATCTTACTCACACAGCTACCTCATTGCGCCTCTTTTTTTCTTTGCGTCATGTGCTGTTTGGGGAGGGTTTTTTGGAAGGGCCATCCTGCGTGACACTGCAGTGCCACTCCTAGATGGGCCCGGTGTTTGTGTCGGCCACTAGGGTCGCTAATCTTACTCACACAGCTACCTCATTGCGCCTCTTTTTTTCTTTGCGTCATGTGCTGTTTGGGGAGGGTTTTTTGGAAGGGACATCCTGCGTGACACTGCAGTGCCACTCCTAGATGGGCCCGGTGTTTGTGTCGGCCACTAGGGTCGCTAATCTTACTCACACAGCTACCTCATTGCGCCTCTTTTTTTCTTTGCGTCATGTGCTGTTTGGGGAGGGTTTTTTGGAAGGGCCATCCTGCGTGACACTGCAGTGCCACTCCTAGATGGGCCCGGTGTTTGTGTCGGCCACTAGGGTCGCTAATCTTACTCACACAGCTACCTCATTGCGCCTCTTTTTTTCTTTGCGTCATGTGCTGTTTGGGGAGGGTTTTTTGGAAGGGACATCCTGCGTGACACTGCAGTGCCACTCCTAGATGGGCCCGGTGTTTGTGTCGGCCACTAGGGTCGCTTATCTTACTCACACAGCGACCTCGGTGCAAATTTTAGGACTAAAAATAATATTGTGAGGTGTGAGGTATTCAGAATAGACTGAAAATGAGTGTAAATTATGGTTTTTGAGGTTAATAATACTTTGGGATCAAAATGACCCCCAAATTCTATGATTTAAGCTGTTTTTTAGTGTTTTTGGAAAAAAACACCCGAATCCAAAACACACCCGAATCCGACAAAAAAAATTCGGTGAGGTTTTGCCAAAACGCGTTCGAACCCAAAACACGGCCGCGGAACTGAACCCAAAACCAAAACACAAAACCCGAAAAATTTCAGGCGCTCATCTCTACTCTAAACCCCCTTAACCTCACCTCTTCACTTGGTCTCTCCCAGTGGACCACCTCACCCTCCCATGTGAACGGGAGCTCACTGGATCTGGTTTTCACTCACCGCTGTGATATTTCTCCAATTCCCCATTTCCCCTCTCTGACCACCACCTGATCTCTTTCAAGTTATCTATCTCTGCTTCCCCATCTCTCCCTTCTAAGGCTACTGTCACTAGGCATAACATTGTGGCTATTGACACCTTATCCCTATCCTCCTTGTTCGACTTGCTTCTCTCTCCAATTCTCTCTCACACATGCCCTGAACAAGCCACATCCCTATACAATGCATCTCTTACTTCTGCTCTTGACTTTGTTGTTCCACCAACCACTATTCACCCTCGCAGATCAACACCTCAACCCTGGCACACCAAATGTACCAGATATCTTCAAAAATGCTCATGTACTGCCGAGTGACAGTGGAGGAAATCACACCCTAAGGCAGGCTTCCTCCATTTCAAATTCATGCTCTCATCTTTCAGTGCTGTCCTTTCCCTCTGTAAAAAATCATACTTCAAAATTCTCATATCTACCCAGTCTTCCAACCCCCGGTGCCTCTTTGCCAATGTCAACTCCCTCCTCTGCCCACTACCACCTCCTCTCCCTTCATCATTGTCTGCTCTTGACTTTGACACTTATTTTACATCCAAGATTGATTCCATACATCAGGACATCACATCCCACAAGACCAGAAACTTGTCCGATATTGTCTTAAACTGTGAGTCACTGTTTTCCTGTTTTGAGTATGTGCATATGTCCTCTGTAATTGGGTGCTGCAGAACCCTTGTGGCGCCATATAAATAAAGGATAATAATAATAATAATAATAATATAGAACAGTGAGTACGGCTGTATACTTAAAAAAAACCAATACAGCTGGTTAATTAACTGGGCTGATCATAGCTTGAGTCATCTGCTGGTGTGTGCGTATATGACTCTGCAAATAACAACACCTGCACACACATCATTCCCTACTTCATTTTAAGCTCTATGGTAGTGTCCTAGTTTATTGAATGTCCCATTGTATAGCACTAGGTTATTTTATACCCCATGGTAATCGCCCCCACTGTGTACAGTATGCTTAATTTTCAAATATATGTCTTTACTTTAGAGTCTGCTCTTTTTCCAACTAAACTACTCACTGGTATTATATCCTCTACTGTCACACCCACCCCTCCAAACGACACCTGTGCCAGTTCTGCCCTTTTCCCATTAGAGTGCAACCTTTCACACAAACATGGCCCACCTTCTCATATATTTTCACATCGGCATTTATCTACCTTCTGTGACTGTATTATGCATATTCTATAGTGTTCATATTATCTACTTTCTGTTTAATTATTATTGGCTGGTGCTGGGAAATATCTCACATCTATAGGTTCAAAAAAAGTTAATGACAAAGAATATATACGGAAACACACATTTTATTTTGTACAAATGTACCTATTAGTCCAACTTGCAATACATGGCTACGCCTACTTTCTACTTTATGAAGTACCGCTATGCACGGCAGCCAACAGGGGGGGACTGTGGGGATTGGTGTCCCGGGCCCTTACAGAGAGGGGGGGCCCACCCCTGGCTCCTATCACCAATACCTGGAGAGCTGCACCAAGCTGTGAAACAACAGCGGGCTGATGCACAGGGAGGACTTCTTAAAACAAGCCTTTAACTGCACATCAGCTCTCTGTAAACCCTTCCTGTAGGTCTGGAACACTCCACCTATATGTAATATCACAATGTATGACATCACATAAGGGTGGAGTGGTAAGGCAGAATCTTTTTTATGGGGCGGGGGGCCAATTTCTTTTGTCAGTCCCGGGTCCCACAATTTCTGATGGCAGCCCTGCCACTATGAGTCTATTTGCTTGTGTAAATGGTAGAGTTTAGCGGGTTCATTTCCCTGAGAACCGAACCCTACCGGACTTCACTACCCGAGCACGGATCCGAGCCCAGCTCAGGTTTTCCCGCCTGACTTGGAAACCAGAACGAGGCAAAACGTCATCATCCGCTGTCGGATTCTTGCGGGTTTTGGATTCCATATAAGGAGCTGTGTGTCGTCGCTATTTTCACTCCAGTCCCAGAGAGTGTAACGAGAGGACGTGTCTCCATCCTCAGTGTCTTTGTGGGAGGGAAAGTGGGGTGACGAATCCAGTGCTGTCTTGTGCTGCTCAGTCCAGTGCAGTGTCTTATGCTGCATCAGTCCAGCCACAGTGGTGGTGTCTTCTGCTGCCATATGTCCAGTGTAGCTGTATAAGTCCAGTGCAGTGGTGCTGTATTGTGCTGCATCAGTCCAGTGGTGGTGTCCCTATGCTGCTGTATAAGTCCAGTGGTACTGCCGTATATGTCCAGTGATACTGCCGTATATGTCCAGTGATACTGCTGTATATGTCCAGTGATACTGCCGTATATGTCCAGCGGTACTGCCATATAAATCCAGTGATACTGCCGTATATGTCCAGTGGTACTGCCGTATAAGTCCAGTGATACTGCCGTATATGTCCAGTGGAACTGCTGTATAATTCCAGTGATACTGCCATATAATTCCAGTGGTACTGCCATATAATTCCAATAGTACTGCCGTATAAGTCCAGTCCAGTAGTGCTGCCATATAAGTTCAGTGGTGCTGTCCTGTGCTGTATATTATTTACTATAAATAAAGGGGTTATTAATATTTAATCCAAATAATTTTTACAGGGTTTGCCCTGTGTGGTGTAGAGGTCCTTTGCTGCATTTTGTTATATAACTCCAGACAAATAATGGAGAACAAAAATTTGAGGGTAAAATAGGGAAAGATCAAGAACCACTTCCTAGTTCTGCTGCTGCTGCAATTGTTGCTCTGGGAGTCGCTCGTCATCCCAGAGGGAAAGTCGGAAGACCACTTGTACTATTTCAACTATGCAAATGACTGTCCAACAGTCGTTTGCGAGGAAGATTAAATATGACAGCAGTCATCCTGTTTCAAAGCGGATAACTGAGGCCTTGACAGCTATGTTTGTGTTAGACGTGCGTCCAGTATCCGCCATTAGTGCAGTGGGACTGCAGTGCCAACCCTACATGGGCCAGGTGTTTGTGCCGCACACTTGTGTCGCTTAGCTTAGCCTTACAGCTACCTCATTGCACCTCTTTTACTTCTTTGCATGATGTGCTGTTTGGGGACTATGTTTTTTTAAGTGCCATCCTGTTTGCCACTGCAGTGCCACTCCTAGATGGGCCAGGTGTTTGTGCCGCACACTTGTGTCGCTTAGCTTAGTCATACAGCTACCTCATTGCACTTCATTTACGTCTTTGCATGATGTGCTGTTTGGGGACTATTTTTTTTTAAGTGCCATCCTGTCTGCCACTGCAGTGCCACTCCTACATGGGCCAGGTGTTTGTGCCACACACTTGTGTCGCTTAGCTTAGTCATCCAGCGACCTCATTGCACCTCTTTTACTTCTTTGCATGACGTGCTGTTTGGGGACTATTTTTTTTTTAAAGTGCAATCCTGTCTGACACTGCAGTGCCACCCCAAGATGGGCCAGGTGTTTGTGCCGCTTAGCTTAGTCATAAAGCTACCTAATTGCACCTCTTTTACCTCTTTGCATGATGTGCTGTTTGGGGACTATTTTTTTTTTAAGTGCCATCCTGTCTGCCACTGCAGTGCCACTCCTAGATGGGCCAGGTGTTTGTGCCGCCCACTTGTGTCGCTTAGCTTAGTCATACAGCCACCTCGGTGCAACCTTCTGGCCTAAAAACAATATTGTGAGGTGTGAGGTGTTCAGAATAGACTCAGTGGAAATGAGTGTTATTGAGGTTAATAATACCATAGAATCAAAATTACCCCCCAAATTCTGTGATTTTAGCAGTTTTTATGTTTTTTAAAAAAATCATCCAGATCCAAAACCAAAACACGAAAGGGTGGTTTTGGCAAAACCAATCCAGATCCAAAACACAAGCATGGAACCAGAACTAAAACCAAAACACGAAAAGTGCCCACCGCACATCTCTAGTAAATGGTAACGCATGCAGGATAAAGTAAAAACATCCCTTAAAAGTTCTGCATACTGTACGATTTACTGTAATCAGTTCCATGTTTCCCTTAAGACTGCTCATTCTAACCTTGTTAATGAGTAAAATAAGTTATTGGAGAAATGGAAGTTTGGGATTGTATTTATTTCAGGTGCTATATTTGTATTTTTTTTTTTTTTTAGATTTTAACTCCAGTGGCAAAATTGTATCTGTCCATATGTTTGCACTTATAAAGGATGACAAGATATGTTGGCACCTAATTGTTGACTCTTTGACATGTATAACTAAGGTTGTTTTGTGGGTGGAAGAGGCCCTGCTAACACCACTTACACTGGGAATGCCCACTATAAAGCTGCAAACTCCCCCTCCGAAGAGCATTTATATTTTGTCTAATGGATATTGCCAATGTGGGCACAGTAACAGTATGTATTATCCACATTCAATAAAGTACTTGTGACCGGCAATTCTTATCTATTGTGTCTGTTATATGCTACAGCTAATAACTGTGGAGTGAAGTCTCTTGTGGGAAAACATTGTACATCTGTTAGCGCAGACCAGGGCCCATCACACAAATCCCAGCGTTAACAATTCAGCAGCCTCAGCATGGGCCCTGACTGAGTGTTTGATAGCTGGATTTTCTGATTTCAAGCACTGTCTCTCCATTACGTGTGTGTAATGAGAAATGGTACTTTCTCTGTGGGGAGCATATGGTGATGTCTGTATTAACATAACCATAGTTATATGGGGAAAAATAATAATAGAGCTTCATACATTTAGTGCAAGTGCTCTTTTGTGACATGCATACTCAATTGTATAGGTAAGTGCATACATTTCAGGTGGAGATGGCAACATCTCAATTTAATTAGATTCCACTGACGGAGTTGGAAAAATTGTGGATATTTCTTGCTGAGCATATGCCAGGTACATTAATGAACCAAATGTTGCACCAAGACACAAATATGAGAGCATGGAAAGGCCAAGTTAGAGACACTAGTGATGGTTCAGAAGCTGGAGAAGACAAGGTTAAGAAAAATGTCAGTCACAGTGGTGGGAGATGGAGGTTCCACTGGTAAAAAACCAAGGAGGAACTAAGGGAAAGACGTGTCCTGGAATTGTTAATGTGAATGTTGAAATCAACTAGAATAGGTAGGACAAAGGATATACTGTCCTACAAAGCCGTGTGTCCATGACATGAAAAGTGAGAGTTGGGATGGTGGCATGCGCCACACCCATACTGCCACTAATCAGGGATCTTTTGTTGAAGAGAGAGAAAAAAGGGGTAGATAGAAGAAAGAGGGGGAGCACAGTATGGAGTGGAGAGAATAGAAACCCCACTTCCTGGACAGCGCTCAAATCATGACCACAATAGCAGCAGTATATAATACAATTTTATTAGAGCTATGGCCACAGTATCCAGCATAAGGGACAGATTAGAAATATGTAATGCCCAGTGGCAGCAGCCTCTCCTATCAAGTCTGGTGTGTGTGTGTGTGTGTGTGTGTGTGTGGTGTGTGTGTGTGTGTGTGTGTGTGTGTGTGTGTGTGTGTGTGTGTGTGTGTGTGTTGGTGTGTGTGTGTGTGTGTGTGTGTGTGTGTATGGATCTGAGCACTCAGTCGACACACCAGTCCAGAGAGCAGCTGCCAGCAACAAGAGACTGGTGGCTTACCATTACGTGGGAGAGTGTGCTCATAAGAAGCTCAGTCTGCTACTGGTTATATTATGTATGTTTATTGAGGGATGTATAATCTTTTCATGATCACTTCTGTTTATAAGAGATAAATGTTTTATACATTGGTGTAGATTCACTAAAGCTTTTAAAACAGAAAAGTGGAAGTTAGCTATATGTCTGGGACTGGTACTAGGTTCTTATGCTTCTCCCGAATACTCTCACACTTGCTCCATTGCTTCACTGTGCAGGGTTCTTGGATTGTGAAATGGTGTCCACATTCTTAAACAAAAAAAAAAACATTTAGCTCAGATAGGCTGTCACTCCTGCAGTACATAATGGCTTACTGTGATTGCTGGTCCTGTATATGTCTAAGTATTACATAAATACTAGAGATGTGCACCGGACATTTTTCGGGTTTTGTGTTTTGGTTTTGGATTCGGTTCCGCTGCAGTGTTTTGGATTCGGACGGGTTTTGGCAAAACCTCCCTGAAAATGTTTTGTCGGATTCGGGTGTGTTTTGGATTCGGGTGTTTTTTTTTTACAAAAAACCCTCAAAAACAGCTTAAATCATAGAATTTGGGGGTCATTTTGATCACATAGTATTATTAACCTCAATAACCATAATTTCCACTCATTTCCAGTCTATTCTGAACACCTCACACCTCACAATATTATTTTTAGTCCTAAAATTTGCACCGAGGTCGCTGGATGACTAAGCTAAGCGACCCAAGTGGCCGGCACAAACACCTGGCCCATCTAGGAGTGGCACTGCAGTGTCAGGCAGGATGGCACTTAAAAAAATAGTCTCCAAACAGCACATGATGCAAAGAAAAAAAGAGGTGCACCAAGGTCGCTGTGTGACTAAGCTAAGCGACCCAAGTGGCCGATACAAACACCTGGCCTATCTAGGAGTGGCACTGCAGTGTCAGACAGGATGGCAGATTTAAAAAATAGTCCCCAAACAGCACATGATGCAAAGAAAAGAAGAGGTGCACCAAGGTCGCTGTGTGACTAAGCTAAGCGACCCAAGTGGCCGACACAAACACCTGGCCCATCTAGGAGTGGCACTGCAGTGTCAGACAGGATGGCACTTAACAAAATAGTCCCCAAACAGCACATGATGCAAAGAAAAAAAGAGGTGCACTGAGGTAGCTGTGTGACTAAGCTAAGCGACCCAAGTGGCCGACACAAACACCTGGCCCATCTAGGAGTGGCACTGCAGTTTTCTAGCGAGAGGATGAGTGCTTCCATCCTCATGTGAATCTGAACCACTAGCCATGAACATAGGCCAGGGCCTCAGCCGTTCCTTTCCACTCCATGTCGTAAATGACATATTGGCAAGTTTACGCTTCTTCTCAGACGCTTTTAATTTTGATTTTTGGGTCATTTTACTGAACTTTTGTAGTATACTTGACGACACAGAGGTAGAGCAGTGGACTACTGTACCATACTGCTATATATTATATACTGGTGGTCAGCAAAATTATGCACTGTCCTCCTACTACTGCGCACAACAACTAAAATGCACCACAGGTATGGATGGATAGTATACTTGACGACACAGAGGTAGGTAGAGCAGTGGACTACTGTACCGTACTGCTAAATATTATATACTGGTGGTCAGCAAAATTATGCACTGTCCTCCTATTACTGCGCACAACAACTAAAATGCACCACAAGTATGGATGGATAGTATACTTGACGACACAGAGGTAGGTAGAGCAGTGGCCTACTGTACCGTACTGCTATATATTATATACTGTGGTCAGCAAAATTATGCACTGTCCTCCTACTATATATACTGCGCAAAACTTAAATGCACCACAGGTATGGATGGATAGTATACTTGATGACACAGAGGTAGGTAGAGCAGTGGACTACTGTACCGTACTGCTATATATTATATACTGGTGGTTAGCAAAATTATGCACTGTCCTCCTACTATATATACTGCGCAAAACTTAAATGTACCACAGGTATGGATGGATAGTATACTTGACGACACAGAGGTAGGTAGAGCAGTGGACTACTGTACCGTACTGATATAATACTGGTGGTCACTGGTCAGCAAAATTCTGCACTGTCCTCCTACTATATACTACAATGCAGCACAGATATGGAGCGTTTTTCAGGCAGAGAACGTATAATACTGGTGGTCACTGGTCAGCAAAACTCTGCACTGTCCTCCTACTATATAATACTGGTGGTCCCCAGTCCCCACAATAAAGCACACTGAGCACAGATATTTGCAGCACACTGAGCACAGATATTTGCAGCACACTGAACACAACTGAGAGAACGCTGCACACGTCCTCTCCCTATCATCTCCAATGCACGAGTGAAAATGGCGGCGACGCGCGGCTCCTTATATAGAATACGAATCTCGCGAGAATACGACTGCGGGATGATGACGTTTGGGCGCGCTCGGTTTAACCGAGCAAGGCGGGAGGATCCGAGTCTGCCTCGGACCCGTGTAAAATGGGTGAAGTTCGGGGGGGTTCGGATTCCGAGGAACCGAACCCGCTCATCACTAATAAATACACTGCACTTTGTATGAGGCAATCTATAGTTTGGTAAGTGCTAATTATGACCCTTCATTGGCAGGCCATACTCACTCTAAAATCAAGCATTTGGAAACTCCCACCTATAAATCCTGTGTTTGTCTCTGCTCAATGGTGTGGATGGCACATACAGTAGCTAACATAGACAATCCCAGTAGAAAGAGCTTGTTAAATAGCCCCAGCAATACTATTTCTAAAGGAAACTATGGGGATGGCTGCTATGAGTACTGTAGCTTATATATAGCACCTCCTTTGTAGACTTTATAAATAACTGTGAGACATCTCATATGTTGTAGGGACAGTATTAGTTTGCCACAGACTTGCCTAGTCTTCCTGAACGTCTAGGAGGCTCCTGAATCTTGGTGGTGAACCTGGCTGCTCAGAAGAGTATTTAAGTATTCTGTTCATGAAGCAGTGAAAAGAGTGGAGAAGTGAGCCAGTGTAGAAGTTGCCCATGGCAACCAATCAGCTGCTCTGTATAATTTTATAGTATGCAAAGTATAAATGTTATGTCAATGCTGATTGGTTGCCATGGGAAACTTCTCCACTGGCTCACTTCTCCACACTTTTCACTGCTTCATGAATAGCCCCCTAAGTCTCCAAGTAGCTGGCCGCGTCTGCCCAGCACCACCCACTTCCTGAGTGAAGTGGACATTCTGGGAGGCTGAAGATTCAACTCGCACTGAATTGCATCATCGTAGCCCCACTCCCACTTGACAATCTCAGCATTGTGTAGTGGGGTGTGACTGCAATGATGCTATAATGCCATCACACCCTCGCACGGCCTATCTATGCCACAAACGCCACCCCACACCCACCCCCGCAAGCACATCTGGCTGCCCCTGGACAGCCGGAGAGTGAGCAAATATGGATTGCCCCTAGTTCTCTAAAACCAATCGGTAGTATACAGGACAGCTCACAAAGTGTCATATATACTATAGTCTACATTCTCTATATTAAGTAATAGATAAAACCCATGTAAACAACAGGAAGCCTATGTTTTGAATTGTTTATTACTTGCATTTGCAGCCAGGGCTGCCAAGAGAAATCCTGAGCCCCGGTACCACAACTTCCTGGGCTCCCCAACCTCCCCTAATTGGGATGTTTCCACAGCATACTGGGGGCATGGCCACACCTCTTTGGGGGCACGTCAAGCACATGAGAAGCACCCACTCACAGGAGCATAACATGACTCCCCCAGCCAGGGCATTAGAGAGCCCAGGTACTTTTCAGAGAGTGTGGCTTAATCACAGGAGGCATGCACATAGCAGCCCAGCACACAGTAGTGTGTGCTGCGCCGAGAAGAAATGCTGTAGCTGCTGCTTCCACGTCAGGTGTGGGTGGTGGGGGGATTGGGGGACCTGAGCCCTCCATCAGACCTGGGCCCAAGTAATTTCTCCCCTCTACCCCCTCTCTCAGCACCACTGTTTGCAACTGCAGATTTCAGAACTCCAAAGGGTTAAATAATTTGACATGGATGGGATGTGAGTACAGCATTCTCCATGGAATGGTTTTAAGGCATCTCTGAAATTTCTCACGCAAGATAACATGTGACTCGTGCTCTTCAGTGCAAACTCTGAAATGTGTATTGCAGCCGTCACCTCAGCTACAGCAACATAAAAAACCTGAGCTCTTCTGAACCTTAACACTGCTGTTTAAATGATTACCAGGAATTAGTCACATGTAAATACTGGCAGGATGCCATGGAGTCCAAAAACTTAAACACCAGGTGGTCCATTTATGAGGGTCTCAAGCTGTGAGACTTAGCTTTAAAATTATATTTAAAAAAATCAGTCATTTAAAATGATCATTGCAGCCACGGCAGTTAATGGTATTGTAGCATTTAAATGCAAAGTTTGCACTGGACCACAACAACCAATAGCTATCTTACTTATCTCTGTATAGAGAAAATTAGACAATGAAAGCAAATGTCTGATTCGTTGCTGTGGGTCAGTGCAAATGTTCCACCAACAATGCATTGTTAATAAATGAGCTCTTGTGTTAAAGCTGCATTAATAAATTGCTGCAATTGAAGAGAGCAATAAATTGACCAAGTTAAGTAGTGCTATGTACAATCCTTGGGGAGAACACAAACATTTCTCTATGCAGATATATAGGCAAAGTGATATATGGGTCTATTTATGAAGAGTCGGTGCTACCTAACATTCTGTATCGCAACATTACAGATCTTAGTGGTATCACAATTTACAATGCCTGTGGGTCCTCATGGAGTTCTGCCAAAGAAAACACACACACATCATAGAGGGGATCTATCAGCAGCGTATCTAGAGAGGAGCGGACCCGTGTGCAGTCTCCGTGTGTGGGCCCCCTCCTCTCCTGTACCCGGCAGCACTGTTAGCACTCTGAGCGCTAGAGACTCTGGCGCTGCGGCCATTTCTTTATAGACCTGCGCATGTGCTGAAGACTCTGACACTGTGCCAGAGTCTCTATTGCTCAGAGCGCTAACAGCGCTGCCGGCTACGGGAGAGGAGGGGGCCCACTCATGGACACTGATGGACACCAGAAAGGTAAGTATAGAAGAAATGGATGCTGTGTGGGCCCCCTCTGGACCCAGGGGCCCGTGTGCACCGCACACACTGCACCCATTAGAGATACACCACTGGAATCAATCCTTTACCAGCAGCCTAATCAGACGACGATTGGCCTTAGTAAAATATGATAGTCACGCATGTACACAGCAGCTTGACCTGCTGGTAATCGAGTAAAGAGCACATTGGGGGTAATTCTGAGTTGATCGCAGCACCAAGTTTGTTAGCAATTGGGCAAAACCATGTGCACTGCAGGGGGGACAGATATAACATTTGCAGAGAGAGTTAGATTTGGGTGGGTTATTTTGTTTCTGTGCAGGGTAAATACTGGTTGCTTTATTTTTACACTGCAATCTAGATTCCAGTTTGAACACACCCTACCCAAATCTAACACTCTTTGCACATGTTATATCTGCCCCTCCTGCAGTGCACATGGTTTTGCCCAACTGCTAAAAAATTTGCTGCTGCGATCAACTTGGAATTACCCCCATTGTTGAGTATAGGGCAATGCCATTTTAAGATGGCATTACTCAGCAACGGTGCTTGATAAAATGTATTAAGCTTCTATCCCCATAAATGTTTATGAGGAGAGTGGTCATTTAACTTTAACTTTACAATAAATTGAGAGATAGTGAGAAAAGTTCTTTCTCTTGTAAAAATACCACAGAAATGGCTTTTCTCATCTTAATAAATAAAATCCATAGTAAATTGTCAGATTATGCAATAGGAGTAATGAACAATTATGAAATAATTAAAATTAGAGATGAGCGCCTGAAATTTTTCGGGTTTTGTGTTTTGGTTTTGGGTTCGGTTCCGCGGCCGTGTTTTGGGTTCGACCGCGTTTTGGCAAAACCTCACCAAATTTTTTTTGTCGGATTCGGGTGTGTTTTGGATTCGGGTGTTTTTTTCAAAAAACCCTAAAAAACAGCTTAAATCATAGAATTTGGGGGTCATTTTGATCCCATATTATTATTAACCTCAAAAACCATAATTTCCACTCATTTTCAGTCTATTCTGAATACCTCACACCTCACAATATTATTTTTAGTCCTAAAATTTGCACCGAGGTCGCTGGATGACTAAGCTAAGCGACCCTAGTGGCCGACACAAACACCTGGCCCATCTAGGAGTGGCACTGCAGTGTCACGCAGGATGTCCCTTCCAAAAAACCCTCCCCAAACAGCACATGACGCAAAGAAAAAAAGAGGCGCAATGAGGTAGCTGTGTGAGTAAGATTAGCGACCCTAGTGGCCGACACAAACACCGGGCCCATCTAGGAGTGGCACTGCAGTGTCACGCAGGATGGCCCTTCCAAAAAACCCTCCCCAAACAGCACATGACGCAAAGAAAAAAAGAGGCGCAATGAGGTAGCTGTGTGAGTAAGATTAGCGACCCTAGTGGCCGACACAAACACCGGGCCCATTTAGGAGTGGCACTGCAGTGTCACGCAGGATGTCCCTTCCAAAAAACCCTCCCCAAACAGCACATGACGCAAAGAAAAATAAAAGAAAAAAGAGGTGCAAGATGGAATTGTCCTTGGGCCCTCCCACCCACCCTTATGTTGTATAAACAAAACAGGACATGCACACTTTAACCAACCCATCATTTCAGTGACAGGGTCTGCCACACGACTGTGACTGATATGACGGGTTGGTTTGGACCCCCCCCAAAAAAGAAGCAATTAATCTCTCCTTGCACAAACTGGCTCTACAGAGGCAAGATGTCCACCTCATCATCATCCTCCGATATATCACCGTGTACATCCCCCTCCTCACAGATTATCAATTCGTCCCCACTGGAATCCACCATCTCAGCTCCCTGTGTACTTTGTGGAGGCAATTGCTGCTGGTCAATGTCTCCGCGGAGGAATTGATTATAATTCATTTTAATGAACATCATCTTCTCCACATTTTCTGGATGTAACCTCGTACGCCGATTGCTGACAAGGTGAGCGGCGGCACTAAACACTCTTTCGGAGTACACACTTGTGGGAGGGCAACTTAGGTAGAATAAAGCCAGTTTGTGCAAGGGCCTCCAAATTCCCTTTTTTTCCTGCCAGTATAAGTACGGACTGTGTGACGTGCCTACTTGGATGCGGTCACTCATATAATCCTCCACCATTCTTTCAATGTTGAGAGAATCATATGCAGTGACAGTAGACGACATGTCCGTAATCGTTGTCAGGTCCTTCAGTCCGGACCAGATGTCAGCATCAGCAGTCGCTCCAGACTGCCCTGCATCACCGCCAGCGGGTGGGCTCGGAATTCTGAGCCTTTTCCTCGCACCCCCAGTTGCGGGAGAATGTGAAGGAGGAGATGTTGACAGGTCGCGTTCCGCTTGACTTGACAATTTTCTCACCAGCAGGTCTTTCAACCCCAGCAGACTTGTGTCTGCCGGAAAGAGAGATCCAAGGTAGGTTTTAAATCTAGGATCGAGCACGGTGGCCAAAATGTAGTGCTCTGATTTCAACAGATTGACCACCCGTGAATCCTTGTTAAGTGAATTAAGGGCTCCATCCACAAGTCCCACATGCCTAGCGGAATCGCTCCGTGTTAGCTCCTCCTTCAATGTCTCCAGCTTCTTCTGCAAAAGCCTGATGAGGGGAATGACCTGACTCAGGCTGGCAGTGTCTGAACTGACTTCACGTGTGGCAAGTTCAAAGGGCATCAGAACCTTGCACAACGTTGAAATCATTCTCCACTGCAATTGAGACAGGTGCATTCCACCTCCTATATTGTGCTCAATTGTATAGGCTTGAATGGCCTTTTGCTGCTCCTCCAACCTCTGAAGCATATAGAGGGTTGAATTCCACCTCGTTACCACTTCTTGCTTCAGATGATGGCAGGGCAGGTTCAGTAGTTTTTGGTGGTGCTCCAGTCTTCTGTACGTGGTGCCTGTACGCCGAAAGTGTCCCGCAATTCTTCTGGCCACCGACAGCATCTCTTGCACGCCCCTGTCGTTTTATAAAAAATTCTGCACCACCAAATTCAAGGTATGTGCAAAACATGGGACGTGCTGGAATTTGCCCATATTTAATGCACACACAATATTGCTGGCGTTGTCCGATGCCACAAATCCACAGGAGAGTCCAATTGGGGTAAGCCATTCTGCGATGATCTTCCTCAGTTGCCGTAAGAGGTTTTCAGCTGTGTGCGTATTCTGGAAAGCGGTGATACAAAGCGTAGCCTGCCTAGGAAAGAGTTGGCGTTTGCGAGATGCTGCTACTGGTGCCGCCGCTGCTGTTCTTGCGGCGGGAGTCCATACATCTACCCAGTGGGCTGTCACAGTCATATAGTCCTGACCCTGCCCTGCTCCACTTGTCCACATGTCCGTGGCTAAGTGGACATTGGGTACAACTGCATTTTTTAGGACACTGGTGAGTCTTTTTCTGACGTCCGTGTACATTCTCGGTATCGCCTGCCTACAGAAGTGGAACCTAGATGGTATTTGGTAACGGGGGCACACTGCCTCAATAAATTGTCTAGTTCCCTGTGAACTAACGGCGGATACCGGACGCACGTCTAACACCAACATAGTTGTCAAGGACTCAGTTATCCGCTTTGCAACAGGATGACTGCTGTGATATTTCATCTTCCTCGCAAAGGACTGTTGGACAGTCAATTGCTTACTGGAAGTAGTACAAGTGGGCTTACGACTTCCCCTCTGGGATGACCATCGACTCCCAGCAGCAACAACAGCAGCGCCAGCAGCAGTAGGCGTTACACGCAAGGATGCATCGGAGGAATCCCAGGCAGGAGAGTACTCGTCAGAATTGCCAGTGACATGGCCTGCAGGACTATTGGCATTCCTGGGGAAGGAGGAAATTGACACTGAGGGAGTTGGTGGGGTGGTTTGCGTGAGCTTGGTTACAAGAGGAAGGGATTTACTGGTCAGTGGACTGCTTCCGCTGTCGGCCCAAGTTTTTGAACTCGTCACTGACTTATTATGAATGCGCTGCAGGTGACGTATAAGGGAGGATGTTCCGAGGTGGTTAATGTCCTTACCCCTACTTATTACAGCTTGACAAAGGGAACACACGGCTTGACACCTGTTGTCCGCATTTCTGGTGAAATACTTCCACACCGAAGAGCTGATTTTTTTGGTATTTTCACCAGGCATGTCAACGGCCCTATTCCTCCCACGGACAACAGGTGTCTCCCCGGGTGCCTGACTTAAACAAACCACCTCACCATCAGAATCCTCCTGGTCAATTTCCTCCCCAGCGCCAGCAACACCCATATCCTCCTCATCCTGGTGTACTTCAACACTGACATCTTCAATCTGACTATCAGGAACTGGACTGCGGGTGCTCCTTCCAGCACTTGCAGGGGGCGTGCAAATGGTGGAAGGCGCATGCTCTTCACGTCCAGTGTTGGGAAGGTCAGGCATCGCAACCGACACAATTGGACTCTCCTTGTGGATTTGGGATTTCGAAGAACGCACAGTTCTTTGCGGTGCTACTGCTTTTGCTAGCTTGAGTCTTTTCATTTTTCTAGCGAGAGGCTGAGTGCCTCCATTCTCATGTGAAGCTGAACCACTAGCCATGAACATAGGCCAGGGCCTCAGCCGTTCCTTGCCACTCCGTGTGGTAAATGGCATATTGGCAAGTTTACGCTTCTCCTCCGACAATTTTATTTTAGGTTTTGGAGTCCTTTTTTTACTGATATTTGGTGTTTTGGATTTGACATGCTCTGTACTATGACATTGGGCATCGGCCTTGGCAGACGACGTTGCTGGCATTTCATCGTCTCGGCCATGACTAGTGGCAGCAGCTTCAGCACGAGGTGGAAGTGGATCTTGATCTTTCCCTAATTTTGGAACCTCAACATTTTTGTTCTCCATATTTTAATAGGCACAACTAAAAGGCACCTCAGGTAAACAATGGAGATGGATGGATACTAGTATACAATTATGGATGGACTGCTGAGTGCCGACACAGAGGTAGCTACAGCCGTGGACTACCGTACTGTACTGTGTCTGCTGTTAATATAGACTGGTTGATAAAGAGATGTAGTAGTAGTAGTATGTATGTATAAAGAAGAAAGAAAAAAAAACCACGGGTAGGTGGTATGCAATTATGGACAGACTGCCCAGTGCCGACACAGAGGTAGCTACAGCTGTGGACTACCGTACTGTACTGTGTCTGCTGCTAATATAGACTGGTTGATAAAGAGATGTAGTAGTAGTAGTATGTATGTATAAAGAAGAAAGAAAAAAAAACCTTGGGTAGGTGGTATACAATTATGGACGGACTGCCCAGTGCCGACACAGAGGTAGCTACAGCCGTGGACTACCGTACTGTACTGTGTCTGCTGCTAATATAGACTGGTTGATAAAGAGATGTAGTAGTAGTAGTATGTATGTATAAAGAAGAAAGAAAAAAAAACCACGGGTAGGTGGTATACAATTATGGACGGACTGCCCAGTGCCGACACAGAGGTAGCTACAGCCGTGGACT
Organism: Pseudophryne corroboree; assembly: GCF_028390025.1. NCBI lineage: Eukaryota > Metazoa > Chordata > Amphibia > Anura > Myobatrachidae > Pseudophryne > Pseudophryne corroboree. The sequence goes on from NC_086444.1 coordinate 353,753,187, forward strand.
ACCGTACTGTACTGTGTCTGCTGCTAATATAGACTGGTTGATAAAGAGATGTAGTAGTAGTAGTATGTATGTATAAAGAAGAAAGAAAAAAAAACCACGGGTAGGTGGTATACAATTATGGACGGACTGCCCAGTACCGACACAGAGGTAGCTACAGCCGTGGACTACCGTACTGTACTGTGTCTGCTGCTAATATAGACTGGTTGATAAAGAGATGTAGTAGTAGTAGTATGTATGTATAAAGAAGAAAGAAAAAAAAAACCACGGGTAGGTGGTATACAATTATGGACGGACTGCCCAGTGCCGACACAGAGGTAGCTACAGCCGTGGACTACCGTACTGTACTGTGTCTGCTGCTAATATAGACTGGTTGATAAAGAGATGTAGTAGTAGTAGTATGTATGTATAAAGAAGAAAGAAAAAAAAACCACGGGTAGGTGGTATACAATTATGGACGGACTGCCCAGTGCCGACACAGAGGTAGCTACAGCCGTGGACTACCGTACTGTACTGTGTCTGCTGCTAATATAGACTGGTTGATAAAGAGATGTAGTAGTAGTAGTATGTATGTATAAAGAAGAAAGAAAAAAAAACCACGGGTAGGTGGTATACAATTATGGACGGACTGCCGAGTGCCGACACAGAGGTAGCTACAGCCGTGAACTACCGTACTGTGTCTGCTGCGACTGGATGATAAATAATGATATAAAAAATATATATATATCACTACTGCAGCCGGACAGGTATATATTATATAATGACGGACCTGCTGGACACTGTCTGTCAGCAGAATGAGTTTTTTATAGAATAAAAAAAAAAACACCACACAAGTGAAGTCACACGACGAGTGTTTAACTTTTTCAGGCAATCACAATATAGTATACTATACTACTAACTATACTGGTGGTCAGTGTGGTCAGGTCACTGGTCAGTCACACTGGCAGTGGCACTCCTGCAGCAAAAGTGTGCACTGTTTAATTTTAATAATAATATGTACTCCTGGCTCCTGCTATAACCTATAACTGGCACTGCAGTGCTCCCCAGTCTCCCCCACAATTATAAGATGTGTGAGCTGAGCACAGTCAGATACGAGTGTTTAACTTTTTCAGGCAATCACAATATAGTATACTATACTACTAACTATACTGGTGGTCAGTGTGGTCAGGTCACTGGTCAGTCACACTGGCAGTGGCACTCCTGCAGCAAAAGTGTGCACTGTTTAATTTTAATAATAATATGTACTCCTGGCTCCTGCTATAACCTATAACTGGCACTGCAGTGCTCCCCAGTCTCCCCCACAATTATAAGATGTGTGAGCTGAGCACAGTCAGATACGAGTGTTTAACTTTTTCAGGCAATCACAATATAGTATACTATACTACTAACTATACTGGTGGTCAGTGTGGTCAGGTCACTGGTCAGTCACACTGGCAGTGGCACTCCTGCAGCAAAAGTGTGCACTGTTTAATTTTAATAATAATATGTACTCCTGGCTCCTGCTATAACCTATAACTGGCACTGCAGTGCTCCCCAGTCTCCCCCACAATTATAAGATGTGTGAGCTGAGCACAGTCAGATATATACATAGATGATGCAGCACACTGGGCTGAGCAGTGCACACAGATATGGTATGTGACTGAGTCACTGTGTATCGTTTTTTTCAGGCAGAGAACGGATATATTAAATAAAACTGCACTGTCTGGTGGTCACTGTGGTCAGTCACTAGTAAACTCTGCACTCTCTACACAGTTCTACAGTACTCCTAATCTCCAGTAAATCAGGTCAATCTCTCTCTCTCTCTCTTCTAATCTAAATGGAGAGGACGCCAGCCACGTCCTCTCCCTATCAATCTCAATGCACGTGTGAAAATGGCGGCGACGCGCGGCTCCTTATATAGAATCCGAGTCTCGCGATAGAATCCGAGCCTCGCGAGAATCCGACAGCGTCATGATGACGTTCGGGCGCGCTCGGGTTAACCGAGCAAGGCGGGAAGATCCGAGTCGCTCGGACCCGTGAAAAAAAACATGAAGTTCGGGCGGGTTCGGATTCAGAGAAACCGAACCCGCTCATCTCTAATTAAAATAACAATTATGCACAGTTAGAAAGTCAGGGGATGTGGCCACCTGGATGCTACTTATGAATGCTACAAATTATATTCTACCCACTAGACTGTCAGATTTACAGAATCTCCTAAAATAATAGTTCTCAGCTCCTCAAGTACCTCCACCAGGTCATTCTTTGAGGATTTCTGTCTATTGAAGCAGGTGGGATAATTACTGACCCAGAAAAATAGATTCATTCATCCTAAGAGATAGAAGTACATCATATTCGGTCGAGTCAAATTATTTTGACCTCCTCCTACAGTCGGAAGCACGTAGCCCGTAAAGTACGTCACGTCTCATGCACTGGCTTGGTGGGTATATAAGGTATGCTGTAGGCTGTCTGAACACATATTACTCCTTGCTGTCATGGGTAAAAGGGGAGATTTATCCAAGTTGCAAAAAGGGGCAATTATCGGCTTTAGGGTCAAGGGTGGCAGTATTTCTGAAACAGCGCAGTTTGTGAACTGTTCGCGTGCTGATGTGGTGAAGGTGTATCGTGACTGACAAATGGCACTATTGCTAATAACGGATGTGGAAACTTCGAGCACCACATGCCATTGATGTGAGAGGTGAATGTCCACTACGAAGTTGTGTGAGGACCGTCCTACAGTGGAGCAACTCACCGTCAAAATAAACCTGGGGGCTAGCAGACGTGTGTCTAAAACGACAATTCAGCCTGTCTAGCTGATGTCCGTGCTGCACACTGCGGTTACTCTGGCTATTAGCTGGTGGTCATAATAATGTGACTCAACGTGTATTTTAATCTCCAATTTCAGTGCAAGCTGGTGGTAAGGGAAAAAGTGTTCACCCAATACCTGGCCCAGGGACTAAGGTTTCACCTTGTTGCTGTGACTTGACTGAACAAGTGTTTGTCCTACACTATGATGACCAAGCTATGGGACCAAGTTCTCCAAAGCAGTAATTAGAGTTTGCACCCAGCCTGGCAGCCTGTTGCAGTACCCAGTAGAACATAAAGTATATATTTAAATGTAAAAAATGCTTCTGAACCAGTAAAATATCTAACAGCACCAAGTAATACAAATGTAAAACTATATATTTTGGTATATTAAAGCTGACCATCTCACTTTGTTAATGAAGACTGTCTGAGTACCGCCTCTTTTCCATATCCATACATAGAAGTTCCGCACCTCTGGGAGGGCACCGCAGCACGTATTTACTCTAAGAGGAGTGCCGGGAATATTGCATATATATATATATATATATATATATATATATAGGCACTCACTTTTTCCAGCACACAGAAAAATAAATAAAACAGCACCTGACAAAAAAAACAGCCCCTGAAAAAAAAACACTGTGTTGTGGTTGAAACTGCTGTCAGACTGCAGCTGACATATTATGAACCTCTATGGATCTGTAAGCTATAAAAATAACCTCCTTTTTTCATCAAAATGTGAGTGCTGTTCTTTTTGTGTTTGCTGGAAAAAGTGAGTGCCTATATTTAACCCCTCCTGGACCCTGCACCAGCAACCTAATTTCCATTACAGTGTGCTGTCTTGTTTATATATATATATATTATGAGCCCAAAAAAAGAAAAAAGGAATAAAAGAAAAATAAAGTAGAAAAGGGGAGTTTTCATTCAGATACTTGCAACGCATTTCTCAGTACTTAGACTGGTTCCTCATTGCATTTTGTGGATTCTCTATTGTGGGTTACAAATACATGCATGTCCCAATGCTTCTAGAGAGACACTTCTCTGCAGCAGTTGTTAATTTTTGTGCCCTATAATAGTGCCCTTGTTAATTTTCTGAACCATAGCAGAGCCTTATTTAATGTTATGCCCCATAGTAGTGCCCTAGTTTCTTTTATGAATCGTAGTAGTGCTTAAGTTCACCCTATGTCATATTTCAGAGCTGTCAGTACACATTATGCCGCACAGTACCCCCAATTCACATTATGATATATAGTGCTCCCTGTTATATTATGTAACATTAAAATGCCCTCCAGTTCTTTTTATACCACACTACAATAAGCAGGTCCAGGCGCATACCTAGATATATTGCAGGCCCCAAGGAAAAAGTTTGAAAGGACCCCTACTTACCACCTGTTTTGTTCATATGTTTGGAAATCCAGTCATAAGGACACAGAGCCATGTGAGTTCACTGCTGTGCTGCTTTATTCCATCATCAACTCCAGGCACACTGCACACTGGACCACCCACTTCCCAGCATCCCCCTGGTCCCAGGGACCATCACTGAAGATTCAGGCTTACACATATTAGTAAGGGAGTGTCTACAAATATTAAGCATTCTAATACACTAACATCACATCCTCTTTTCTTTAAAGATAAGCCCTGTACGTCTCAATGCAACAATTAACAACGTCATATTAAGAACATAATCTAACACGTTTCAATGAGTCTCTCAAGTCTGTGTTTCATCGACCATGTTGGACCTTTCTAGAATCGTGGTTTGTTCACCATTATCAGGATCATCATACATGTCAGATGAAGGGTATTCTTCAGTCATGTTGTCTTCATTATGGTTAGGTTGAGATCTTAAATCCACCCGATTTCTTCTTACTTCCGTTCCACGCTCTGTACGTATAGTATAAGATCTTGGTGCTACTTGTGCTTGCACAATACCTTTCTGCACCCAAATACCTTTCTCGTGATCTCTGAGACGGACTTGGTCACCCGATTTTAGATCAGATAAGCTTTTTGCTCACCTGTCATGGAACAGTTTCTGTTTCGCCTGTTGACGTTCCTTACTCAGTCTGACCAACGCTGAGTTATGTGTATTAAGCAGTTCATCATGTATCGGGAGATTTGCTCTAATCCTCCTTCCCATCAGCATTTGTGCAGGAGAAAGAACATTCTGTAAAGGTGTACTGCGGTAGATAAAAATACTTTTGTAGAAATCTTCTTTACCTTCTTGAGCTTTTTTCATGAGACTCTTTACAGTTTTTACTGAACTTTCCACCAACCCATTTGAGCGTGGATAGTGGGGACTTGACGTAGTATGGACAAATTCCCACTCATCAGCAAATTGTCTAAATTCAGCACTGGAAAACTGAGGACCTTTGTCAGTGAACACTTCCATAGGAACACCATGCCTTGCAAAGATTGACTTCATGCAATTGATTACGGCTTTACTAGTAGTTGTATGTAGTGTCTTCACCTCAGCGTAGTTAGAGTAATAATCAGTCACGACAATGTACGTTTTCCCATTACAATCAAACAAATCTGCGCCAACTTTCTGGTACGGTCTCTCTGGTACTGCGTGAGGACTCAGTGGCTCGACTTGATGTTTCGGTCTATACGTAAGACATAATTCACATGTAGCTGTAGTTTGTGCTATGTCTTGGTTCATTCTTGGCCAATACATAACTTCACGCGCTCTCCGCTTACATTTTTCTTCTCCTAAGTGGCCTTCATGTATCTTGCACAGCATAGTTTTTCTTAGTCGTGCAGGTATGACAAACCTATTGCCTTTGTAAATAATACCATCGACAACTGTAAGGTCACTGCGGTATATCCAATAATCATGGATAGACAGCGGGCACGCATGTTTTTCTGCTGGCCAACCTTTCAGAATGATATCTTTCAACACTTTCATTGTGTCATCAATCTCAGTTTCTTTCCTAAGCTGGTCTTGTCTCGCTACGATCAAATTAACATAGGCTTCTATCTATTTATCCATCAGACTTTTGGAACCTTCACTTTTGTCCACAGCACGAGAAAGTGTATCAGCAATATACATGTTTTGCCGGGACAGTACATCAAGTGTACATCATATTTCTGTAGTCTGATAAGCATTCGTTGAATTCTCATGGGACAGTCATGTAATGATTTAGTCATGATAGCTACCAATGGCTTGTGGTCAGTTTCCACTGTAAATGTTTGACCATACACAAACTGATGAAATCGCTCACATGCATATGTGATCGCTAGAAGTTCTTTTTCTATCTGAGCATACCTTGTTTCAGCACTTGTCAGTGCTCTTGATGCATAGATTACTGGTTGCCATGTATCCTCATGTTCTTGTAACAGCACTGAGCCTAGGCCAAATTGCGAAGCATCTGCTGAAATTCTTATTCTTTTCAACAATTACTAAGGAGCTTTCCCATTCAGTAGGCTCACCAACTTTCTGTATCACACCCAATGCTTCCATGCGATTTAACTCTTGTTTCAGTTTTTCTCTCAGCGCAAACGGCACTTTTCTACAGGGGTGTATCACTGAAGAAACTTGCGTGTCTATATTTATTTTATGCTCTCCAGGAAAACAACCTAGACCTTCAAACAGTCTCTGTATTCTGTAAACATCGATTTGCAGTCATCTTCTACTTGTGATGTCAACATAAAAACTTTCTTTAGCAAGCTTAGTTTCTCACAGGAACTTAATCCTAGAATCGGTTGCACATTTTTATCCACAATCAGTAGAGATGTTTTAAACTGTTGTCCCTTATATTTCCGTGTCACTAAGCATGTACCTTTCACAGGAATTTCCTCCCCAGTGTACCCTGTAACTTTCACTTTGGCTGGATGAATTTTAGGTTTTACTCTAAAAGTCTTATAGTCTTGAAACAATATTAAATTCATCTGCGCGCCAGTATCAAGCTTAAAGGGAATGACAATCTCGTTCACAGTTAAAGGGACAATCCATTCTTTCTTATCTGCCCTGCAAAGTTCAATGCAATCCACAAATAATTCCTTTGTTTGTTTAACAGCATGCACATTGGTTGTTTCACTTTTCATTTTACAGCATTTGGCAAAGTGATTAAGTCTACCACATTTCATGCAGGTTTTACCATAAACCGGGCACATTTTAGGATTGTGAGCATTTCCACATCTACTACACATTTCCTTGTTAGACTGTGGCTTAGACTGCTTCATTCTTGAGAATGGAGGTTTGCTTGGCTCTGTTTTCTGCACTACATGGACAGCACCATCTTCCTTGTGTAACTTTTTGGCTTGAAATTTAGTTATTTCTGCAGATCTGCACATAGTCATTGCCTTTTCTAGTGTTAGGTCCTGCTCTCTCAGCAGTCTCTCTCTGAGTACATTATCAGGTATTCCACAGACAATACGATCACTAATCAGTGAATCCTTTAAATCACCAAACTCACAGGTTTTACTGAGTGATTTCAGCTCTGTAACATACTGATCAAATCCATCTACAGACTTCTGATCACATGTGAAAAACTTATATCTTTCATATGTCACATTTTTCCTTGGCACAAAGTGATCTTCAAACTTTTGCATTATAGAAGGTAGAAGGTAGCACCATATTCTGCCCCTCATTATAAATGTCCATCACATCCTCTCCTATCACACGGAGGAAAATGGATGCCTTAGTTTTGTCAGCCTCTGTATCAGCTTCACATGCAGCAAGATATATATTAAACCTTTGCTTAAATCATTTCCAGTTTTCAGACAAGTTACCAGACATCAGCATGCCAGTTGGAGGAGCTAGTTTATCCATGGTTACTCACTGTTGAAGAGAGGAGCACACGGCAGGCTTTGCAGACACTGAGTATCACAGCCTTACAGACTTCTGCAAGATTCTTTCACACTCTGAGAGCACTAGCAGTCCAAGTTAAACTTCTTCTGACACCATGTTTTGTTATATGTTTGGAAATCCAGTCATAAGGACACAGAGCCATGTGAGTTCACTGCTGTGCTGCTTTATTCCATCACCAACTCCAGGCACACTGGACCACCCACTTCCCAGCATCCCCCTGGTCCCAGGGACCATCACTGAAGATTCAGGCTTACACATATTAGTAAGGGAGTGTCTACAAATATTAAGCTTTCTAATACACTAACATCACACCACCCAATGGTGAAAAATGTATATAACACATGTAACTTTGACAGAAAAGGTGGGCCCCTCTCAGCCCTGGGCTCCATAGCAGCTACACTGCCTGCACCTATGGTAGCTACGCCCTTGAAGAGTACTCCAATGAAAGAACTCTGTATTCACCTTCAAGCAATGAATTTTCTAGTAAGTTATAGCCAAAGAGGTGCTTCAAAAGCTAAAGTTAACAGTGTGTTTAACTGCCAAGAGAAACATAGTTTATTGGTTATTTATTATATTGATAGGGAATTACTGCATATTATAACCATCTCATTTGTGCTGCCTTGAATGTAAGTTGTATGCTGAAACTTATTTTGTGCATACCTTTTCCCTGGTCCTGTGTCCTCTTCTTCCCTTTAAGAAATTTGCCAGATTATTCTACTAACAAGGTTGTCACTGTGTTAGGGCCTAGACTCTCTGCTACAGACTACGAAAGACAAGCTAGTGGAGTGATCTCCAGGAACAGGGAAGGAGCCACTGAAGCTGCCGTCTCTACAGTAAGGTTCCACCTAACTTATCTGTGCTCACAGCCACTAACAATCCAGGGTGCCACACATACAGTAGGTGGTGACCCTATTTACGTAACGCCAAGTTCACTTTGAGGAACACTGGAAAAGAGGTGTAACTTGCTCCCAAATTTACCTCTTATTGTTTTTAAAGATACAGGTCATGTGCTTTGTTCCAGGAACAAAAGGTTATTTATTCCAGGGTGTGGACTATGGCAATAGCCAGATAATGAAGTAGCAGGGCAAGCAGCATGTTTGTTAGGTGGGACAGGTACACAATAGGTCATTCCTGAACTTTGGCCAATTAAGCTGTCAGGCTCTAATAAAGGTTGGGACCATCAGCAAATACTCTGCTCTCAATCTAGGTAAAATGGGTAGTGTTGACCTAAGAAAGAAATTCTGTCTAAGCATTTATACATATAGACATGAGTAAAACCAGTACACAACAGGTTGCTTCGCACATGTGCAAAGTTCTACCAACACAATATTTTAGTGAAGACTTTGATTCCGCATTCTGTACTTTTGCATATTTGTAGTTTTCATTTAATGCTGCTATGTTATATGGGTCGGGTAGAAAAGGGAAAACTTAAGGCCAAATTTCACCATTGAAACATGCAGTATTTTGCCACTAAATGTGAAATACATTGTAAACTGTCTCTCCTGTCATCCCACAAGTAAAACGCTTAGAATTCTATTTCTTTTGCTTAGATAATTTTTTTAAATAAACTTAATGAAAAACTAGTTAGTTCTGCACTCTCAGATAGCCCTGGGAATCATTTTTGTTCACCAATTTAAAATGGCAGCAGAGGGGGTATATTCTGAAGCAATCACAGTATATGCAGATTCTTATTGTTTCGAGTGGTCACATATCTGCTCCGTTGCATCTCCTGTGGGATGACTGTTGAGTGCATCCTCTACCCCAGCATTGAGTTTATTCTCTTACACCTGCTCCTGTTGTCTAGTTCCTTTTCACAATAAACCAGAGAACAACAGATGCTCCTGGCACACTGGAGTAATTGTAATGCACAAGGCCGTAGACCACACTGTGCATTCCATTTCCTGTGACATTTCTTCAAGTTAGCCTGTTACGAACATATTTTATATGTACAGATCCTATAACCAAGTGAATGTGTTTACAGATTATAACTTTGCCCTATTTTGGAAATTATAATTCAATCATAAATTTAAATGTATACTAAAATTAAGGATTTTATACCGCCTTAATAAATATACATGTACCTTACTGTATACTATATGATGGTCTGATACCTTTTACCGGCGTTTGGGATGCCGGCGGTCATATGACCGACATTGGCATCACGATGGAGGAGATCCCGACAGAGGTCAGGTAAGTATACTAACCTTCCACACCAACCCCCTTAACCAGGGGCATCACTGCCTCTTATGACACCTGGTGCAGGCGGCCAGGAAATGGGGACACAGCCTCGTGGAGGGGTGTGGCTTAGCAGAGGGAGCATGGCCCGAACCCTAGATTTTGGCATTCCAGGGGTCTGGGAGATGCGGGCTGCCCCTGGGGAGTGCTGTGGTTGCAGTGCCAGCTCCTACAAGGTGACAGGAGTCAGGTTCTGCACTAAGGGGTTTATTTACCAAGCCTTGGATGGAGATAAAATCGCTGGAGATAAAGTACCAGCCAATTGTCTCCTAACTGTCATACTTCAAACACAGGCTGTGACATGACAGTTAGGAGCTGATTGGCTGGTACTTTATCTCTAGCGACTTTATCTCCATTCAAGACTTAGTAAATAGACCCCTTAATGTTAAAGTGCAGCACCCAGCTCCTGTCACTGAGCAGGAGCTGGCATTTTGGTGTCACCTCTTGGCGGGTGACACCGGGGTGCGGCCTGCACCCCCGTTATGATACCACTACCCCTAACCCTAACCCTCTCTTCCCCGCAGCCTAACCCTAACCTTCAATGGTGGTGCCTAAATCTAACCCCCCCCCCCCCACGTGGCCTAAACCTAAGAGTCCCCATTATACTCATGATCAGGATGCCACAACAACTGCCAACCCAAACACTGCCAAACATCACTGTCCTGGGCTCACTGGCAGTTGGTGTGGCTTCCCTAGTTGAATTTTGGACTGTGCTGCAGACCCACCTCTGTAACTGCCACTGGCAAAGAAGTTAAGGAACAGAGCATTTTGTACCTGATGGAATGGGTCATGTTGGAGGGTATGCATGTCTGGATTCCGGGTACGGCATTCCCACCACCGCATGCTGAACGTATAGTTTCCATGAATCACTGGGATATGGTTGACCTGGGGTCAACAAGTCTTAGATTAAAGAAATATAATAGAAGTAATTTGTAGGTGTCAGGATTTGATGTGGATGGATCTTGATCCTTGTGGTAGGGCCGTGTGGATCTGGGTTTGAGGATGGCATGAAGTTAATTATGAGGCTTTATATAGTTTCTTCGCATTAGAGACTGAAGTGCTAGCTACATAAACTAACACCGGGTAGTTAACTAAGACCCAAAACAGGGGCACGGAGTCTTACCCCATCGGTGGTATTCACCAGGGATGGGCTGGTTGCGACCCCATGTCTGGGTCACCTGGGTTAGCGCTAGAAAGAAATAATTTAGGAGTCACCAATGGTAGCGAATATTGGACTTGCACCAATGAAAGAGAATATCGGACTTGCGTATGCGTATGCACCGCAACGCGCACGCGCGACGTACAGGTACAAAGCCCTTTGTGGTTTTGCACAGGTTCTAGCGAAGCTTTAAGTCGCACGGAACAACGCAAGAAGACTGACAGGAATGGGGCGTTTCTGGGTGTCAACTGACCATTTTCAGGGAGTGTTTGGAAAAACGCAGGCGTGCCGGGGAAAATGCAGGCGTGGCTGGGTGAACGCTGGGCGGGTGTGTGTCGTCAAAAGCCAACCCTCCAAAGTTAGAATCAACGCACACGAAGAGTAAGTCCAGGGCTGGTCTTGTTTTGCACAAAATGTTTTTGCAGGCGCTCTGCTGCACAGGCGTTTGCACTTCTGCAAAGCAAAAATACACTCCCCGATGGGCGGCGACTATGCGTTTGCACGGCTGCTAAAAACTGCTAGCGATCAGCTCGGAATGACCCCCTTAGTACAACTGAAATCCATAGATTGTAAGCTTGCGAGCAGGGCCCTCTTACCTCTTTGTATGTCTGTTATTACCCAATCTTAGTTCTTTACTGTTCTATGACTGTTGTTTTTGTAATGCACAATGATATATGCTGGTGTTATATAAGTAAATATTAATACATAATGCACATGTGTAGCTATGCTATATAAAACAAGACAGCTGAATTATTTATATAATGACGTATGGCGAAATGAATCATACAGTACTACTGCAAGCCCAGCTAGCACAATATACTTCAAGTTTCATCTAAATGCAAGGGTTAAACAAACAGCCTGATATATTTAAACTCCCACTAATCCTGAATATAGCCCACCTTTCTGCTTACACCACACACAGACATCCACCAGGCAGAACACTACATGTCCAGTCACATCCATCCCAGGCATCAGTATCAGATATCTGATTCTCTTCTCTCTCTTCAGGCTGAGAGGGTCCCAGGTTGCTCCTCCTTTGAAGACTGAGAAAGGGAGACTGGAGGTGATGTACTTTCTACCTGGGTGGCACGTTTGCAAAGCTGCACAGATGCTCAAGTGCCATGACAGTGCACATATGACCTCAGCGCATTCCTGCCGCCACCGCCACAAGGTAGTAGGGAGTGGTACAGCCTTTGAACTTGCCCCTTCTTCTGTGTGCTGTCATCACAAACTGTGTCATCCACTGTATGCAACGGTGTTAATGGGAATGTGTCATTATTCTTAACACTAATGGTCATTGGCAATGAGATACAGTTCTTAGAACTCAGTCATTACTCAGAAAAAAATGGGACTATAAAGAAACAAACATTTGATTTTAAAGATAAGTGCAGAAGAAAGTCACTGCAGAACAGGTCTATGTGGCAATAGGGAACTTCATTTGTTTTTTATGTTCCCATGGACTGGCTAATAATACATGGCTGGGCATACTGTCCTTTCTTTTGCAGTTACAGCAGCAGGAATTTTGTTTGAAATCCTGCCAAGCTATCTCAATGAGCTTTGCAGACACAGCGGGTATCTGTCCTTAACCATATCTGGGGCCATTACAAGTCTAAGGTAAGCCTGGTGTACCCAGAACTACAAGCTCTTCATCCTCCCTAATCCAGACATGACCTGCAGCTTTTAAAGGATTTAGTTCTGCTCTAGTTTTCATTCTTGCAAAACCAACAGGTTACAAGATTAAAAAATGAAGCAAAACAATTCATGTTTTGTGAAAAGTTATTACTTTTATGAGATTCCCTCCTTAAAAGATTTAAGAAAGAGTGGAATGTTTCTGACATCTGTTAAAATTCAATTCAAGTATAAAATGGATAAATAATCCAAACGGATCATGGGTATGACATATTTGTTTGCTAAATACAAATAAGTGTTGCAGCAGAGAGGGCTTTTTGTGCTAAATAACAGTGCTAGTTTAAGGTCAGCTGAGAGCAGTGCTTGATATGTGATGACACTGCCTCTGAATAAGTGTCACTCAGGATGAATGACACTTGGCTGCTGTTACAATGACAGCTATTCTGTACCTCATCCTTAAGGCTTTCAGAAACTTCTGAGATATCCTCTCTGGCTTTGCATTGCATTGTCACCAGTCACTCCGCAGTACTGACAGAGCTGGAAGAGGATAACAGTCTCATTAGTCTTCTTCTGATTCAACAATTGGAGAAAACTACTGGTGGACTAAAATCCACAAGCTGTAGGTACTTTTTCTCAGATATATAATATGGGGCAGAATCAGATGTACTAAGCCTTGAAGAGTGATAAGGTGGAAAAAGATAAAGTACCAACCAGTCAGCTCCTGTCATTCCACCTCATCTATGGCTGGCCTGGACCCTCTCTAAGCCCCCTAGATGAGCCTGGACCCCGGTTATCAGTACACTCCCCACTCTCCCTCTCAGTGCCCCTGCACACTCTTTTCTGTTGCCAAAGTTGGGTACACACATCAGAGGGTAAATTTCCTAAGATGGGAGTTCTATTTAAGATGGGATGTTGCCCAAAGCAACCAATCAGAGTCCAGGTATTATCTTCTAGAAGGTGCTAGATAAATGAGAAGTAGAATCTGATTGGTTGCTATGGACAACATCCCATCTTAAATAGAACTCCCATCTTAGTAAATTTACCCTCACGAGTCATTAAAAGAGTATTACTAAGGTCCTGATTGCTAAAACCTTCACCTCAGTAAATGCTGTGATGTATTCAAATAGCCAAATGCTAGGAGAATATAAGTTAACCACTCAACATTATTTCAAGTCAGTCCTGATATATTTTACAGCTCATGATAATAGATATGTCATTATACTGATGTCAAAGTTGTGAAATTGTCAAGGTCAAACCTTAAAAATGGAACTGATGGACAGTAAGGGCTATTTTTACTAAAGTGCAGGTTTTCAGTAGTGGAGATTTTGCCCATAACAACCAAATAAAACTCTAGCTTTTATTGTCTAGAAGGTACTGGCTAAATGATAAGTAGACTCTGATTGGTTAATATGGACAACATCTCCACTTCTAAAAACTAGAATTGTGCAGATCAGTTCTCCAGAAATTTGAATCCAAATCTTGTGGATTTGAACTGAACCAAAACCGGGTCCGGATCCCCCATGAAAATCAGATAAAAACCGAGTCCCGGGCTCGAATCTTCCTGCTGTTCAGAATTTGGATTTTAAATCCAAATTTTGGGTTTTGGATTGTAAAAATTACATGAATTTAGCTGTTTTTATTGATTTTTTAAATCTAATTTTTATCAATGATAATCGATTTTAAATTGAACCAAAGCTGGAATCCGAATCAAAACACTTAAGGGTAGTTTTGCCAAGACCAAAACACTATGATGAATTAGAACCAAAACCAAAACATGGGTGTTACTCCATGTACATCACTAGTAACTAAAAAGTAAAACCCACACTTTAGTAAATATACCTCTAAGTTATTTTACAGAGAATGTGACCAACAGATCAAATATGATGTGCTTACTTATGTCCTACTAATAGTTGTCAGTGTCACTAGTGAGTCAGTTAGCACATAGTGCCTTCAGCGCTACTGACCAATCACAATCCTTATTTCTCCCCATTCCATATGTTAACTGTATTTGTTCTTGTGACGCCTGATTGCAAAATGATAAATGTGTGACTGAAGTATCAGCTCACACCTGGTGATTTTGAGACTGTTTAACAAAAAGAACTGGTCCGAGGGAAGAAAACAATTGACGCAATTATAATATGTAAATAGACAGCTATCCAGTCATACCATTACCACGTATTTCTACCTATACCACCTGCATCCGTGACATTTATGCCCATGATTTCAGGAAGAGTGATAGGAACTCTATTGCTGCCAGTAGGCTAAGAACTCCCACAGACTTAATGTGTAAGCCTTTAAACCTCTGTTTGCAGAAATACAATGCTCAGCTTGATACACTCGCTCCCCGGAGAGTAAGCAGAGGAAAGCAGCCCAATAATGAATTGTGAAGCTCCACATTCTGTCTTAGAGGATTTATTTCTCAGCAGGTCGCAGGCACAGAGTGTAAAAACAAGGAGGAGGACAGGCCGATTTCCCCACCTGATTTATTTACTGTTGTGTTTTCATAGGAGCACCATGTCTGCTGCAGGCCCATTCAAGCACAGAGTGTGTCATGCTCGCCTGGCAAAATAAATGGCTTTATAAATTGTCTGCAGTAATAACCGTGTTTTCATGAATGCATGCAAAGAGGAATACTGAATACTATGCTTTCTTTAGTTAAAGGATCCTACTCCTCCAAGGAGTAAATGATGCGGCCCAGGCTCCAGGCCTGTCTGTCTACCACCTGGGATGTCTCCTTAGGGGGAGGTAAGTTAGCCCACCCAAACATTGTGCTCACTTAGCAATACTGCAGCTACAGGCACAGTTTATGGGGGCATAGATGCAGCAAGGCCTGACACAACTGCAGGATGGAGGGGAGAGAAAAACAAGGAGTGTAGGTGATGCTGTCTATATATCCCAAACCTGTTGTGCCACTTAGCAAACTACAGTAAAATCAGTCAACCACGAAGCACCTTTGCAGATTGCTTTGTAAACCTTGCAGAATATGTAGGTTGTTTTCATTTTATCAATGCTGACAACAGAACAGGGAAATATTAAGATGTAAAGATATATTATTGTCAGACAAAAAAACTTTCATTGTAACAGGAGCCAGAAATTGCCACACATGTGATACTCACAGGTACAGTACAGCACATGGTCATATGATACCTTTTTATACTGTCTGTGACCCACTTTCTGCACACTCCAGTTGTAAAGTGCAACGGAATTTGCTGCGCTATATAAGAAACTGTTAATAAATAATAATAATTGTAATTCAAATGCTGACAGAGCATAAAGACTCTTCACAGTAAATTGTGCTGTCTTCACTACATTAGGAGAGGTTTATTGTGACAAGAGTAGATTCGGCCTGAGATTGAGCTGGCTCAGGGCATGTCATATACAGGTATACCTAGTACTGTTGTGCCACATGTGCCGCACGGGTGTAGTATGGCTGACCGGCGGTCTCCTGACCGCCGGTCAGCTTACCAACGCCGGGATCCCGGCAGCATACCGACGCCGGGATCCCGGCGGGGAGGGGCGAGTGCAGCAAGCCCCTTGCGGGCTCTGTGGCGACCTGCGGTCGCCACGGGTTCTATTCCCACTCTATGGGTGTCGTGGACACCCACGAGTGGAAATAGTCTCTGTTGGTCGGCATGCCGACCATCGGGATACTGAGCCGGCGGGATGGTGGAGGAGGTCATGTGACTGTCGGTCAGCAGACCGGCGGTCACATGAATACCACCCGTGCCGCACTACTCATTCACAGGAGTTTTAGGAGTTTGCTGCAGTGCTGAATTTGTAAGAAGAATGATGCCACTCACCACTCAGAGGCATAGGCAGTATGGTTCATGAATTGATGTATTTATACTCATGTTATCACTAATCTCTCATGTGTATATTACATGAGTATATTGTATACAATTACATTACATTAGCATCATGTCAAATCTCTATGTTCGATGAAACAAAAATGATATTGCTTTTGAGTTGGACACTATTTGAGAGGCGTCTGACTCAGTACATGCACATAAGTGTATACATTGTGTGCATATTTTCTTAGGTTTGTTCTGTGGGCAAATGCGTGCAACTCTAAAGGAACCCAAGTTCTGCCATGTGTATTGCTCCATTGAAAACAAAGTTTAGCCTTGTACCTTGTACATGATTGCCCCCTTTAAAAAAAAAATACGAGCTCAGCCAGCATCCCGCATGCCAAATTTGCCAATATATTCTAATTTTAAAGCATTATTAATGCAGTAAAAACAAAAATCAGGGAGAACTGCAGTGGTTGCAGAGCATGCAAAGCAGTGGGGACCAGTTCAAATCACTGGTTCTAGGTTGCTGTCATAAATGGTGAAATCAAAGCTGCAAACAGTAGGAACCTACAGCCAGATACTGGTAATGCAATATGTGTACTGCTGTTGGAATAAAGTAAGGCGGTAAGAGAGGAAAGAAAGGTCCGATAAGATAAACATTTCACGCGATGCCCAGTCCATACAAGTGGCACTTGCTGCTGACTGAGTGTGACTTACTGATCATTCTGTAGTTTACATTCGTACTGTTAACTTCATAGACTCATCTTGTAAAACATAATTGACAAAATACGTGCCGTAGTGACACATCACTCCCATAACGTCTGTCTCCAGCTGAGTGTCACGCTTCAGTGACTGTCTATGTAGCCCTAACTGAGGACTGGTCTTTCTGGATTCTTACTTCTGACTGTACTACAATTAGACAAATTAACCTTACCCTGTTTTGTACAGTATGGAGCCAATGTCAACTGTGTGATATATAAGCTTAATCCATATCACTTCTACTTGATTTATTTTATATATGTACTTAAGGGGGAATCCAAAGTGGAATATAGAGAAAAGCGTTTAAAGTGGATCCATCATTATGTTATTTTTTTATCAGTCCTGAAAAACTAATTATACATATCACTAGCCATTTGTTCCAGAAATAAATAATTACTTTCTCATTTATCTTTTGACTTACTTGTCTCCTACATATGGCCAGAGCCATCCAATACAAAGGAGGAAAAGATTCAGTATGCATCTGCCACTATAGCTATGGGTTTTGGAATAAAACTTGCTACATATTAAATTATCATAATTCCACATACGAATACACCAAATCATATATAAAGATGTAACTATTTTGCTACTAAGGGGGTGAGAGGTTCAAATGGGGAAGGGAGGGGGTTAAGGGATTTATCTAAAGTGTCCACCTAATAGTTGCAGTGACCCTGACCAAGTAGTGGACAAGGCATTAAAAACCACCCATCTTTTCATCACCATGGCACCCACATACTAAACAGTACCCTTGTTTGTAGGAGGGGAGTCCCCTCTTTGGAATAATGTGAAGTATAAAAACGGTACTCTATGGTGAACATATATGATCTACACAACACCTCCATACTGCACAAACCATTATGAAGTTCAGAGATGGAGAATATCTCTCCCAATTTGGCTTCAATAAAATTGGAGGACCTATTCTATGGAGAAAAATTGAGGTATTATTTTTGTGGATACTGCATATATAATTACTGATTTTAGAATGTGATCAGACCAAAAAGTGCCAAGTGTTTCACAAAATCATTCCTCAAGGCACACTAACAGACCAGTCTTTAAGAATATCCATACTTGAGCACTGGTGGTTAATTGAAAATAACTGAGGTACTTATTAAGTCATCTGTGTTCAGGTTTGGCTATCCTTAAAACCTGGGCAGTATTCAATGATATATCACGCCCAATCTCCTTTCTAAAATGATCCCCGTTATCGTGCATATTGCACCCATAGTAATCAGGTTTAGCCATGTAAAGGGTTGGGTGCCTCGTTACTCCGGGGTTAGCGAACTGAAATAATGATACTATGCCCCCGAGGGCAGAAACAGAATGGGTGTGGAAAGGGGTGAAAATAATTGAGTACCGCCCATAGAGTGCCTTGAGGGCTGAGAATGGGAAATACTGGGTTACTTACAGAGATGTGCACCGGAAATTTTTCGGGTTTTGTGTTTTGGTTTTGGATTCGGTTCTGCGGCCGTGTTTTGGATTCGGACGCGTTTTGGTAAAACCTCCCTGAAAATTTTTTGTCGGATTCGGGTGTGTTTTGGATTTGGGTGTTTTTTAAAAAAAAAAACCCTCAAAAACAGTTTAAATCATAGAATTTGGGGGTAATTTTGATCCCATAGTATTATTAACCTCAATAACAATAATTTCCACTCATTTCCAGTCGATTCTGAACACCTCACAATATTATTTTTAGTCCTAAAATTTGCACCGAGGTCGCTGGATGACTAAGCTAAGCGACCCAAGTGGGCGGCACAAACACCTGGCCCATCTAGGAGTGGCACTGCAGTGTCAAACAGGATGGCACTTAAAAAAATTGTCCCCAAGCAGCACATGATTAAAGAAAAGAGAAAAAGAGGTGCACTGTGGTCGCTGGATGGCTAAGCTAAACGACACAAACACCTCAATATCACAGGAATTATTTGTTCTAATCAATGGTATTATTGGTCCAAATCACTGGAAGAAAATGACAAAATCACAGGAATTATTTGCTCTAATCAATGGTATTATTGGTCCAAATCACTGGAAGAAAATTACAAAATCACTAGTGATGTGCACCGGACATTTTTCGGGTTTTGTGTTTTGGTTTTGGATTCGGTTCCGCGGCCGTGTTTTGGATTCGGACGCGTTTTGGCAAAACCTCCCTGAAATTTTTTTGTCGGATTCGGATGTATTTTGGATTCGGGTGTTTTTTTACAAAAACCTCAAAAACAGCTTAAATCATAGAATTTGGGGGTCATTTTGATCCCATAGTATTATTAACCTCAATAACCATAATTTCCACTCATTTCCAGTCTATTCTGAACACCTCACACCTCACAATATTATTTTTAGTCCTAAAATTTGCACCGAGGTCGCTGGATGACTAAGCTAAGCGACCCAAGTGGGCGGCACAAACACCTGGCCCATCTAGGAGTGGCACTGCAGTGTCAGACAGGATGGCACTTAAAAAAATTGGCCCCAAGCAGCACATGATTAAAGAAAAGAGAAAAAGAGGTGCACTGTGGTCGCTGGATGGCTAAGCTAAACGACACAAACACCTCAATATCACAGGAATTATTTGTTCTAATCAATGGTATTATTGGTCCAAATCACTGGAAGAAAATGACAAAATCACAGGAATTATTTGCTCTAATCAATGGTATTATTGGTCCAAATCACTGGAAGAAAATTACAAAATCACTAGTGATGTGCACCGGACATTTTTCGGGTTTTGTGTTTTGGTTTTGGATTCGGTTCCGCGGCCGTGTTTTGGATTCGGACGCGTTTTGGCAAAACCTCCCTGAAATTTTTTTGTCGGATTCGGATGTATTTTGGATTCGGGTGTTTTTTTACAAAAAACCTCAAAAACAGCTTAAATCATAGAATTTGGGGGTCATTTTGATCCCATAGTATTATTAACCTCAATAACCATAATTTCCACTCATTTCCAGTCTATTCTGAACACCTCACACCTCCCAATATTATTTTTAGTCCTAAAATTTGCACCGAGGTTGTTGGATGACTAAGCTAAGCGACCCAAGTGGCCGACACAAACACCTGGCCCATCTAGGAGTGGCACTGCAGTGTCAGACAGGATGGTCGATTTAAAAAATAGTCCCCAAACAGCACATGATGCAAAGAAAAAAAGAGGTGCACCAAGGTCGCTGGATGGTTAAGCTAAGCGACACAAGTGGCCGACACAAACACCTGGCCCATCTAGGAGTGGCACTGCAGTGTCAGACAGGATGGCACTTCAAAAAAATTGTCCCCAAACAGCACATGATGCAAAGAAAAATGAAAGAAAAAAGAGGTGCAAGATGGAATTGTCCTTGGGCCCTCCCACCCACCCTTATGTTGTATAAACAGGACATGCACACTTTAACAAACCCATAATTTCAGCGACAGGGTCTGCCACACAACTGTGACTGAAATGACTGGTTGGTTTTGGCCCCCACCAAAAAAGAAGCAATCAATCTCTCCTTGCACAAACTGGCTCTACAGAGGCAAGATGTCCACCTCCTCCTCATCGTCCGATTCCTCACCCCTTTCACTGTGTACATCCCCCTCCTCACAGATTATTAATTCGTCCCCACTGGAATCCACCATTTTAGGTCCCTGTGTACTTTCTGGAGGCAATTGCTGGTGAATGTCTCCACGGAGGAATTAATTATAATTCATTTTGATGAACATCATCTTCTCCACATTTTCTGGAAGTAACCTCGTACGCCGATTGCTGACAAGGTGAGCGGCTGCACTAAACACTCTTTCGGAGTACACACTGGAGGGGGGGCAACTTAGTTAAAATAAAGCCAGTTTCTGCAAGCGCCTCCAAATTGCCTCTTTTTCCTGCCAGTATACGTACGGACTGTCTGACGTGCCTACTTGGATACGGTCACTCATATAATCCTCCACCATTCTTTCAATGGTGAGAGAATCATATGCAGTGACAGTAGACGACATGTCAGTAATCGTAGGCAGGTCCTTCAGTCCGGACCAGATGTCAGCACTCGCTCCAGACTGCCCTGCATCACCGCCAGCGGGTGGGCTCGGAATTCTTAGCCTTTTCCTCGCACCCCCAGTTGCGGGAGAATGTGAAGGAGCAGCTTTTGACGGGTCACGTTCCGCTTGACTTGACAATTTTCTCACCAGCAGGTATTTGAACCTCTGCAGACTTGTGTCTGCCGGAAAGAGAGATACAACGTAGGTTTTAAATCTAGGATCGAGCACGGTGGCCAAAATGTAGTGCTCTGATTTCAACAGATTGACCACCCGTGAATCCTGGTTAAGCGAATTAAGGGCTCCATCCACAAGTCCCACATGCCTAGCGGAATCGCTCTGTTTTAGCTCCTCCTTCAATGTCTCCAGCTTCTTCTGCAAAAGCCTGATGAGGGGAATGACCTGACTCAGGCTGGCAGTGTCTGAACTGAC
This sequence comes from Pseudophryne corroboree, assembly GCF_028390025.1. NCBI lineage: Eukaryota > Metazoa > Chordata > Amphibia > Anura > Myobatrachidae > Pseudophryne > Pseudophryne corroboree. The sequence continues at coordinate 353,774,749 of NC_086444.1, forward strand.
TTCACGTGTGGCAAGTTCAAAGGGTTGCAGAACCTTGCACAACGTTGAAATCATTCTCCACTGCGCTTTAGTCAGGTGCATTCCCCCTCCTTTGCCTATATCGTAGGCAGATGTAGAGGCTTGAAGGGCCTTTTGCTGCTCCTCCATCCTCTGAAGCATATAGAGAGTTGAATTCCACCTCGTTACCACCTCTTGCTTCAGATGATGACAGGGCAGGTTCAGGACTGTTTGCTAGTGCTCCAGTCTTTGGCACGCGGTGGCTGAATGCCGAAAGTGGCCCGCAATTCTTCGGGCCACCGACAGCATCTCTTGCACGCCCCTGTCGTTTTTTAAATAATTCTGCACCACCAAATTCAATGTATGTGCAAAACATGGGACGTGCTGGAATTTGCCCAGATGTAATGCACGCACAATATTGCTGGCGTTGTCCGATGTCACAAATCCCCAGGAGAGTCCATTTGGGGTAAGCCATTCTGCGATGATGTTCCTCAGTTTCCGTAAGAGGATGTCAGCTGTGTGCCTCTTCTGGAAAGCGGTGATACAAAGCTTAGCCTGCCTAGGAACGAGTTGGCGTTTGCGAGATGCTGCTACTGGTGCCGCCGCTGCTGTTCTTGCCGCGGGAGGCAATACATCTACCCAGTGGGCTGTCACAGTCATATAGTCCTGAGTCTGCCCTGCTCCACTTGTCCACATGTCCGTGGTTAAGTGGACATTGGGTACAACTGCATTTTTTAAGACACTGGTGAGTCTTTTTCTGAGGTCTGTGTACATTTTCGGTATCGCCTGCCTAGAGAAATGGAACCTAGATGGTATTTGGTACCGGGGACACAGTATCTCAATCAAGTCTGTAGTTGCCTGTGAATTAACGGTGGATAATGGAAACACGTTTCTCACCGCCCAGGCTGCCAAGGCCTGAGTTATCCGCTTTGCAGCAGGATGACTGCTGTGATATTTCATCTTCCTCGCAAAGGACTGTTGGACAGTCAATTGCTTACTGGAAGTAGTACAAGTGGTCTTCCGACTTCCCCTCTGGGATGACGATCGACTCCCAGCAGCAACAACAGCAGCGCCAGCAGCAGTAGGCGTTACACTCAAGGATGCATCGGAGGAATCCCAGGCAGGAGAGGACTCGTCAGACTTGCCAGTGACATGGCCTGCAGGACTATTGGCTTTCCTGTGTAAGGAGGAAATTGACACTGAGGCAGTTGGTGGTGTGGTTTGCAGGAGCTTGGTTACAAGAGGAAGGGATTTAGTGGTCAGTGGACTGCTTCCTCTGTCATCCAAAGTTTTTGAACTTGTCACTGACTTATGATGAATGCGCTGCAGGTGACGTATAAGGGAGGATGTTCCGAGGTGGTTAACGTCCTTACCCCTAATTATTACAGCTTGACAAAGGCAACACACGGCTAGACGGATTTTTTTTGTAATTTGACCAGGCATGTCAATGGCCATATTCGTCCCACGGACAACAGGTGTCTCCCCGGTGCCTGACTTAAACAAACCACCTCACCATCAGAATCCTCCTTGTCAATTTCCTCCTCAGCGCCAGCAACACCCATATCCTCATCCTGGTGTACTTCAACAGTGACATCTTCAATTTGACTATCAGGAACTGGACTGCGGGTGCTCCTTCCAGCACTTGCAGGGGGCGTGCAAATGGTGGAAGGCGCCACCTTTTCCCGTCCAGTGTTGGGAAGGTCAGGCATCGCAGCCGACACAATTGGACTCTCCTTGGGGATTTGTGATTAAGAAGAACGCACAGTTCTTTGCTGTGCTTTTGCCAGCTTAAGTCTTTTAATTTTTCTAGCGAGAGGATGAGTGCTTCCATCCTCATGTGAAGCTGAACCACTAGCCATGAACATAGGCCAGGGCCTCAGCCATTCCTTGCCACTCCGTGTCGTAAATGGCATATTGGCAAGTTTACTCTTCTCCTCAGACACTTTTAATTTTGATTTTTGGGTCATTTTACTGAACTTTTTTGTTTTGGATTTTACATGCTCTCTACTATGACATTGGGCATCGGCCTTGGCAGACGACGTTGATGGCATTTCATCGTCTCGGCCATGACTAGTGGCAGCAGCTTCAGCACGAGGTGGAAGTGGATCTTGATCTTTCCCTATTTTACCCTCCACATTTTTGTTCTCCATTTTTTAATGTGTGGAATTATATGCCAGTAATATATCAATAGCAATGGCCTACTGTACTGTCTGTACTACTACTGCTGGTCACCAAAATGCTGCACTGTCCTACTATATACTGCTCACAATAATGCAGCACAGATATGGATAGTATACTTGACACAAAGCTGCAAGATACAGCAATGGCCTACTGTACTGTACTATATGTATACTGCTGGTCACCAAAATGCTGCACTGTCCTACTATATACTGCTCACAATAATGCAGCACAGATATGGATAGTATACTTGACACAGAGCTGCAAGATACAGCAATGGCCTACTGTACTGTACTACTATAATTATATACTGGTGGTCCCCAGTCCCCACAATGCAGCACACTGAGCACAGATATTTGCAGCACACTGAGCACAGATTACAGAGCTTTTCAGGGAGAGAATGCAGCCACGTCCTCTCCGTTCAATCTCCATTGCACAAGTGAAAATGGCGGCGACGTCCGGCTCTTTATATAGAATACGAATCTCGGGAGAATCCGACAGCGGGATGATGACGTTTGGGCGCGTTCGGGTTAACCGAGCAAGGCGGGAAGATCTGAGGCTGCCTCGGAACCGTGTAAAATAGGTAAAGTTCGGGGGGTTCGGATCTCGGAGAACCGAACCCGCTCATCTCTAGTTACAGACATCAATGCAGTTTTCTGTAAAAATTACATTGCCCCTCAAACCCTTTTGTAATGGATGAAGAGGTTTCCATGAGTATACTGTAAGACATTAGAACAACAGAACTGTGTAAGATTAGAACTGACGGCAAAATGCTATACCTCTTTGACTTGTAACTGTGGATAAAAGCTCAATACAATAATATTACAAATGAAAATGTGATCTAATGCATATTTGTTATTAATCCTTTTAGTGCCAGACCTTCACCAAAGGTATTGAAAATACATTATTGTTATAAGTGCTGCTGTGAGTGCAGTAATTCAGTTATGCATACCACTGTGGAAAATGCAAGGTTCATTTACGACCAGTAAGCTCAGCACATGTACTTCTTTGGAATTTTCCCCTTCTGGTCAGGCCACTAAGAGCAGGGCCAGATTAAGCCTTGGGGTTGCCTGGAGCACTTAAAACAGGGGGGTCCCAGTAGAAGGTGGGGGGTGTATATTAGATTGTGCAAACCTCCCAACATGTCCCATTACAAGAGGGACAAAATGCTCTCTACCTGGACTTCCCACTTAATATTTGATTGGCGTCACCTGTGTTGAACTATTTAATTGATAAGAAAGGTATTTCAACACAGGTGATTGCAATCATAAATTAAGAAGGAAGTCCGGGTAGAGAGCGTGTTGTCCCTCCTGGAATGGTTCCTGTTGGGAGGTATGGATTGCGTATATTAAACCAGTGGTGTATATTAGTTTTAAACTAATAGTTTATTAATGCCTGGGTACTGTTTATATCTCCATTTAATTGAAAGACAACTATTATAAAAAAATTCTTGTAGTGTAGCAAAGACAACTTAACCTTAAAATACACATAGAAAAATAAAATAATTTATCTTGTCACATGCAAGAATAGCAGCAGCCTCTGTACTACTTACACACTGGGACAGGACTCAGGAGGACTCTCTGTGTGTGTCTATCTCTAGACCTAAATGGTTTAGTTGTATAACAGTTTACACAGGACTCAGACACCCAAGCAGGGAGGACGAGAAGCTGGGATCCCTGTTTCACTTACAGCTGTCTCCACCCTTCTATCTCTCCTCTGGTCAGAAAGCTATGGGGGTAATTCAGACCTGATCGCTAGGGTGCGTTTCGCCGCCTACAGGGGGAGGGGGAATGCGCTGTGCAGGTGTGCGATCGCATGTGCAGGAGAGCTGCACAAACAGAAGTTTGTGCAGTCTCTGCACAGCCAAGGACTTAGCGATGATCGGGGCCGGAGCTAACATCATGAATCCTCCCACAAAACGCTGGGTCCCTCCTGCGTTTTTCCGGACACTCCTTAGAAACTGTCAGTTGCCACCCACAAATCAACCCGGCACTCCCCATGGCTGTGGACCATCACGCTTGCGCATTGCGGTGCATACACATGCGCGGTTCAGACCTGATCGCCCGCTGTGCGAAAAATGCACAGCAGCGATCAGGTCTGAATTAGCCCCTCTGTCGGTAGCTCATGAAATATGATACTCCTGTGTCTGCATACTGTCCTGCTCACATTCTGGTCTGTCTGGTTCTGCTGCTGCTTAAGAGGGAAAGCTAGTGATGTCAGTGTGCTCTGGCCATGGGGGGCCCCTGACAAAGGTGGGCTCGGGGTACAGTATGCCCTGCATTCACCCTTATTCTGGCTATGACTATGAGCAATACATTTATACATAAGTACTTAATTAGATGATTTGCATACCCATCATTGTCTATGATCCCACTGTACATATGTGATTGAACATGTCCAGTAAAAGTCACATATTTGGACAGTTTCCATGCATTCCCCCCCCCCCCCCCCCCCCGAAGTACTTCTTGCTGAGCAGAGCATTATGCAATTCATAAATAACTCCAGAAATTAAACAGTGATTAAACAATTGATGTTTTAGTCCTATTATTGATATACTGTAACAGAATTGTGTGTTTAATATTAGCAAACAATGGGCCTGATTCCGATGTGGTCGCTAATGCAATCGCAACTGTGATTTATTTTTTTTACGCATCTGCGATGTGAAAATATGCTAATGCTACAGCAGCCTGGAAATGTACTGAGACGCCCACCAGCGGCCTCGCAGATCCAAGCAACTGCACACAAATACACAACGGTGGTCGCAGAGCCTTTAATAATTAACCGATGGCCACACAAAAGTACCAAGGGAACTGAGACGCTGACTCCATGTTTTCTGTGTACTGGATTGCAGATTTAGGAAGTTACACGCCCTGTAAACGGTCATGACACGCCCACATTTTTGCTGCCACTCCCAGTACTGCCTGCAAAAAAATGCCCCAAGTCTGTCAATCATTGCGAATACATCCTCACTGCAAGCGTAGCACATTTGATTGCAATTAATTTGCCATGTGTGCACATTGCGGCTAAGAAACATACGCAGTTGGCTCATAATCGCTCATCTGCGTAGGTATAGAAATAGCAACATCTGAATCATTCCTAATGATCCACTGACAATAACTGGCAATGTCTAAAGTGATGTGATGTTAAAATAAAATATTTTTATTTGCTGCACATCTGTGACAAAGATTCTGGTAACAGGTCAGCCATGCACCCTGTGCTGCAGCAGCCTCTCCCTCCCCCTAAACCCCTGAGTGCATTACTGTGACTATTATTAATTAGCGCCCCAGATGGTGGGAGGGTGAGAACAAAATCACAGCACCACCTAAGTGCCAGGAGCATCCTGAGAACGCTTCTTGCGGAACTACAGCTCCCCCGGCACCTCACACAGCACTATGCGAAAGGTCATGACATCTTTCCCACAGTGCAAGTCACATGATCTGGGAGAAGGAAGAGGGCAGGCAGCGTCCATCGGGTGTCTGCCGGCCGCACGCACTGTCCACATTATGGCCCTGGTGACAAATAGCAGAATACTGTACCTTCAAGTCTGTGGTAATGCTATCACGTGAAGCTCAGTAAAATATGTACTTGTGTTTGTGCTATATATTGTAATTATTATGATATACTTCATTGTAGCAATTTAATAGGCCAGCAAAGCTTTATAGTATGGTGCACTGCTTGCAGCTGGTGCAACATGCAGCAGTTATGGCATATAACCAACCCTGATCCTGCCACGTAACACATTCTCCACTCCAGGGTTGTGAGTTCATACCAGGTGCCCAGAAGCTATTTGATCTAAATCAAATCAATATTTGATGTGACCACCCTTTGCCTTCAAAACAACATACATTTTTCTAGGTACACTTGCACAAAGACAGGAATTTTGTAGGATTATACTAGGGATGAGCGGGTTCGGTTCCTCGGAATCCGAACCCTCCCGAACATCATGTTTTTTTACATGGGTCCGAGCGACTCGGATCTTCCTGCCTTGCTCGGTTAACCCGAGCGCGCCCGAACGTCATCATCCCGATGTCGGATTCTCGCGAGGCTCGGATTCTATCGCGAGACTCGGATTCTATATAAGGAGCCGCGCGTCGCCGCCATTTTCACACGTGCATTGAGATTCATAGGGAGAGGACGTGGCTGGCGTCCTCTCCGTTTATAGAGAAGAGAGTGAGACAGTAGAGAGAGACACAGTAGTAATTTTGGGGAGCATTAGGAGGAGTACTAGTTACTTGCTGAAGTGATAGATAGTGTGACTGTATATTATCTGACTTGTGGGGGAGACACTGACAGTGGGGAGCAGTTAGAGTCTGAGAGCAGGACTCAGGAGTACATATAACGTACAGTGCACACTTTTGCTGCCAGAGTGCCACACTGCCATTGTGACCACACTGACCACCAGTATAATATATATTGTGATTGTCTGCTTAGGAGTACTACTTGCAAGTTGCTGATAGTGTGACCAGTGACCTGACCACCAGTCACCACCAGTTTAATATATATATATATATATATATATATAATTGTATATAATATATATATAATATTGTATACCACCTACCCGTGGTTTTTTTTTTCCTTTCTTCTTTATACATACTACTATAGTAGCTTACTGTAGCAGTCTGCGGTGCTGCTGAGCTGACTGTGTCCAGCAGGTCCGTCATCAGTCATTACATAATAAATATATCTACCTGTCCGGCTGCAGTACTAGTGTGATATAATATATATTGATTTCATCTCATTATCATCCAGTCTATATTAGCAGCAGACACAGTACGGTAGTCCACGGCTGTAGCTACCTCTGTGTCGGCAGTCGCTCGTCCATCCATAATTGTATACCACCTACCCGTGGTTTTTTTTTTCTTTCTTCTTTATACATACTACTATAGTAGCTTACTGTAGCAGTCTGCGGTGCTGCTGAGCTGACAGTGTCCAGCAGGTCCGTCATCAGTCATTACATAATAAATATATCTACCTGTCCGGCTGCAGTACTAGTGTGATATAATATATATTGATTTCATCTCATTATCATCCAGTCTATATTAGCAGCAGACACAGTATGGTAGTCCACGGCTGTAGCTACCTCTGTGTCGGCAGTCGCTCGTCCATCCATAAGTATACTAGTATCCATCCATCTCCATTGTTTACCTGAGGTGCCTTTTAGTTGTGCCTATTAAAATATGGAGAACAAAAATGTTGAGGTTCCAAAATTAGGGAAAGATCAAGATCGACTTCCACCTCGTGCTGAAGCTGCTGCCACTAGTCATGGCCGAGACGATGAAATGCCAGCAACGTCGTCTGCCAAGGCCGATGCCCAATGTCATAGTACAGAGCATGTAAAATCCAAAACACCAAATATCAGTAAAAAAAGGACTCAAAAATCTAAAATTGTCGGAGGAGAAGCGTAAACTTGCCAATATGCCATTTACCACACGGAGTGGCAAGGAACGGCTGAGGCCCTGGCCTATGTTCATGGCTAGTGGTTCAGCTTCACATGAGGATGGAAGCACTCAGCCTCTCGCTAGAAAAATGAAAAGACTCAAGCTGGCAAAAGCACCGCAAAGAACTGTGCGTTCTTCCAAATCCCAAATCCACAAGGAGAGTCCAATTGTGTCGGTTGCGATGCCTGACCTTCCCAACACTGGACGTGAAGAGCATGCGCCTTCCACCATTTGCACGCCCCCTGCAAGTGCTGGAAGGAGCACCCGCAGTCTAGTTCCTGATAGTCAGATTGAAGATGTCAGTGTTGAAGTACACCAGGATGAGGAGGATATGGGTGTTGCTGGCGCTGGGGAGGAAATTGACAAGGAGGATTCTGATGGTGAGGTGGTTTGTTTAAGTCAGGCACCCGGGGAGACACCTGTTGTCTGTGGGAGGAATATGGCCGTTGACATGCCTGGTGAAAATACCAAAAAAATCAGCTCTTCGGTGTGGAAGTATTTCAACAGAAATGCGGACAACATTTGTCAAGCCGTGTGTTGCCTTTGTCAAGCTGTAATAAGTAGGGGTAAGGACGTTAACCACCTCGGAACATCCTCCCTTATACGTCACCTGCAGCGCATTCATAATAAGTCAGTGACAAGTTCAAAAACTTTGGGCGACAGCGGAAGCAGTCCACTGACCAGTAAATCCCTTCCTCTTGTAACCAAGCTCACGCAAACCACCCCACCAACTCCCTCAGTGTCAATTTCCTCCTTCCCCAGGAATGCCAATAGTCCTGCAGGCCATGTCACTGGCAATTCTGACGATTCCTCTCCTGCCTGGGATTCCTCCGATGCATCCTTGCGTGTAACGCCTACTGCTGCTGGCGCTGCTGTTGTTGCTGCTGGGAGTCGATGGTCATCCCAGAGGGGAAATCGTAAGACCACTTTTACTACTTCCACCAAGCAATTGACTGTCCAACAGTCCTTTGCGAGGAAGATGAAATATCACAGCAGTCATCCTGCTGCAAAGCGGATAACTGAGGCCTTGGCATCCTGGGTGGTGAGAAACGTGGTTCCGGTATCCATCATTACTGCAGAGCCAACTAGAGACTTGTTGGAGGTACTGTGTCCCCGGTACCAAATACCATCTAGGTTCCATTTCTCTAGGCAGGCGATACCGAAAATGTACACAGACCTCAGAAAAAGAGTCACCAGTGTCCTAAAAAATGCAGCTGTACCCAATGTCCACTTAACCACGGACATGTGGACAAGTGGAGCAGGGCAGGGTCAGGACTATATGACTGTGACAGCCCACTGGGTAGATGTATGGACTCGCGCCGCAAGAACAGCAGCGGCGGCACCAGTAGCAGCATCTCGCAAACGCCAACTCTTTCCTAGGCAGGCTACGCTTTGTATCACCGCTTTCCAGAATACGCACACAGCTGAAAACCTCTTACGGCAACTGAGGAAGATCATCGCGGAATGGCTTACCCCAATTGGACTCTCCTGTGGATTTGTGGCATCGGACAACGCCAGCAATATTGTGTGTGCATTAAATCTGGGCAAATTCCAGCACGTCCCATGTTTTGCACATACCTTGAATTTGGTGGTGCAGAATTTTTTAAAAAACGACAGGGGCGTGCAAGAGATGCTGTCGGTGGCCAGAAGAATTGCGGGACACTTTCGGCATACAGGCACCACGTACAGAAGACTGGAGCAACACCAAAAACGCCTGAACCTGCCCTGCCATCATCTGAAGCAAGAAGTGGTAACGAGGTGGAATTCAACCCTATATATGCTTCAGAGGTTGGAGGAGCAGCAAAAGGCCATTCAAGCCTATACAATTCAGCACGATATAGGAGGTGGAATGCACCTGTCTCAAGCGCAGTGGAGAATGATTTCAACGTTGTGCAAGGTTCTGCTGCCCTTTGAACTTGCCACACGTGAAGTAAGTTCAGACACTGCCAGCCTGAGTCAGGTCATTCCCCTCATCAGGCTTTTGCAGAAGAAGCTGGAGACATTGAAGGAGGAGCTAACACGGGGCGATTCCGCTAGGCATGTGGGACTTGTGGATGGAGCCCTTAATTCGCTTAACAAGGATTCACGGGTGGTCAATCTGTTGAAATCAGAGCACTACATTTTGGCCACCGTGCTCGATCCTAGATTTAAAACCTACCTTGCCTCTCTTTCCGGCAGACACAAGTCTGCTGGGGTTCAAAGACCTGCTGGTGAGAAAATTGTCAAGTTAAGCGGAACGCGACCTGTCAACATCTCCTCCTTCACATTCTCCCGCAACTGGGGGTGCGAGGAAAAGGCTCAGAATTCCGAGCCCACCCGCTGGCGGTGATGCAGGGCAGTCTGGAGCGACTGCTGATGCTGACATCTGGTCCGGAGTCGGACTGAAGGACCTGTCAACGATTACGGACATGTCGTCTACTGTCACTGCATATGATTCTCTCCCCATTGAAAGAATGGTGGAGGATTATATGAGTGACCGCATCCAAGTAGGCACGTCACACAGTCCGTACTTATACTGGCAGGAAAAAGAGGCAATTTGGAGGCCCTTGCACAAACTGGCTTTATTCTACCTAAGTTGCCCTCCCACAAGTGTGTACTCCGAAAGAGTGTTTAGTGCCGCCGCTCACCTTGTCAGCAATCGGCGTACGAGGTTACTTCCAGAAAATGTGGAGAAGATGATGTTCATTAAAATTAATTATAATCAATTCCTCAGTGGAGACATTGACCAGCAGCAATTGCCTCCACAAAGTACACAGGGAGCTGAGATGGTGGATTCCAGTGGGGACGAATTGATAATCTGTGAGGAGGGGGATGTACACGGTGATATATCGGAGGATGATGATGAGGTGGACATCTTGCCTCTGTAGAGCCAGTTTGTGCAAGGAAAGATTAATTGCTTCTTTTTCGGGGGGGGTCCAAACCAACCCGTCATTTCAGTCACAGTCGTGTGGCAGACCCTGTCACTGAAATGATGGGTTGGTTAAAGTGTGCATGTCCTGTTTATACAACATAAGGGTGGGTGGGAGGGCCCAAGGACAATTCCATCTTGCACCTCTTTTTTCTTTAATTTTTCTTAGCGTCATGTGCTGTTTGGGGAGTGTTTTTTGGAAGGGCCATCCTGCGTGACACTGCAGTGCCACTCCTAGATGGGCCAGGTGTTTGTGTCGGCCACTAGGGTCGCTTATCTTACTCACACAGCTACCTCATTGCGCCTCTTTTTTTCTTTGCGTCATGTGCTGTTTGGGGAGTGTTTTTTGGAAGGGCCATCCTGCGTGACACTGCAGTGCCACTCCTAGATGGGCCCGGTGTTTGTGTCGGCCGCTAGGGTCGCTTATCTTACTCACACAGCTACCTCATTGCGCCTCTTTTTTTCTTTGCGTCATGTGCTGTTTGGGGAGTGTTTTTTGGAAGGGCCATCCTGCGTGACACTGCAGTGCCACTCCTAGATGGGCCCGGTGTTTGTGTCGGCCACTAGGGTCGCTTATCTTACTCACACAGCTACCTCATTGCGCCTCTTTTTTTCTTTGCGTCATGTGCTGTTTGGGGAGTGTTTTTTGGAAGGGCCATCCTGCGTGACACTGCAGTGCCACTCCTAGATGGGCCCGGTGTTTGTGTCAGCCACTAGGGTCGCTTATCTTACTCACACAGCTACCTCATTGCGCCTCTTTTTTTCTTTGCGTCATGTGCTGTTTGGGGAGTGTTTTTTGGAAGGTCCATCCTGCGTGACACTGCAGTGCCACTCCTAGATGGGCCCGGTGTTTGTGTCGGCCACTAGGGTCGCTTAGCTTACTCACACAGCTACCTCATTGCGCCTCTTTTTTTCTTTGCGTCATGTGCTGTTTGGGGAGTGTTTTTTGGAAGGGCCATCCTGCGTGACACTGCAGTGCCACTCCTAGATGGGCCCGGTGTTTGTGTCGGCCACTAGGGTCGCTTATCTTACTCACACAGCTACCTCATTGCGCCTCTTTTTTTCTTTGCGTCATGTGCTGTTTGGGGAGTGTTTTTTGGAAGGGCCATCCTGCGTGACACTGCAGTGCCACTCCTAGATGGGCCCGGTGTTTGTGTCGGCCACTAGGGTCGCTTATCTTACTCACACAGCTACCTCATTGCGCCTCTTTTTTTCTTTGCGTCATGTGCTGTTTGGGGAGTGTTTTTTGGAAGGGCCATCCTGCGTGACACTGCAGTGCCACTCCTAGATGGGCCCGGTGTTTGTGTCGGCCACTAGGGTCGCTTATCTTACTCACACAGCTACCTCATTGCGCCTCTTTTTTTCTTTGCGTCATGTGCTGTTTGGGGTGTGTTTTTTGGAAGGGCCATCCTGCGTGACACTGCAGTGCCACTCCTAGATGGGCCCGGTGTTTGTGTCGGCCACTAGGGTCGCTTATCTTACTCACACAGCTACCTCATTGCGCCTCTTTTTTTCTTTGCGTCATGTGCTGTTTGGGGAGTGTTTTTTGGAAGGGCCATCCTGCGTGACACTGCAGTGCCACTCCTAGATGGGCCCGGTGTTTGTGTCAGCCACTAGGGTCGCTTATCTTACTCACACAGCTACCTCATTGCGCCTCTTTTTTTCTTTGCGTCATGTGCTGTTTGGGGAGTGTTTTTTGGAAGGGCCATCCTGCGTGACACTGCAGTGCCACTCCTAGATGGGCCCGGTGTTTGTGTCGGCCACTAGGGTCGCTTAGCTTACTCACACAGCTACCTCATTGCGCCTCTTTTTTTCTTTGCGTCATGTGCTGTTTGGGGAGTGTTTTTTGGAAGGGCCATCCTGCGTGACACTGCAGTGCCACTCCTAGATGGGCCCGGTGTTTGTGTCGGCCACTAGGGTCGCTTATCTTACTCACACAGCTACCTCATTGCGCCTCTTTTTTTCTTTGCGTCATGTGCTGTTTGGGGAGTGTTTTTTGGAAGGGCCATCCTGCGTGACACTGCAGTGCCACTCCTAGATGGGCCCGGTGTTTGTGTCGGCCACTAGGGTCGCTTATCTTACTCACACAGCTACCTCGGTGCAAATTTTAGGACTAAAAATAATATTGTGAGGTGTGAGGTATTCAGAATAGACTGAAAATGAGTGGCAATTATGGTTTTTGAGGTTAATAATACTTTGGGATCAAAATGACCCCCAAATTCTATGATTTAAGCTGTTTTTTAGGGTTTTTTAAAAAAAACACCCGAATCCAAAACACACCCGAATCCGACAAAAAAAATTCGGTGAGGTTTTGCCAAAACGCGGTCGAACCCAAAACACGGCCGCGGAACCGAACCCAAAACCAAAACACAAAACCCGAAAAATTTCAAGTGCACATCTCTAGATTATACTCAGGTGTATGATTAACTAGTTATACCAAACAGGTGATAATAATGATCATTGTTTTCATCTGTATGTTGAAACAGTCATTAACTGAAATAGAAATAGCTGTGTAGGAGGTTTTAAACTGGGTGAGTAACAGTCAAACTCTGCTACAAAGGTGAGGTTGGGGGAGACAGTCTCTTTTTACAGCACCAAGATACAAGGTAGTTATATACTGCATCAGCAGGCAAAGATTTAAAAGCAGGCTGGGATTTCAAGATATGCTGTTCAAGCTCTTTTGAAGAAGCACAAAGAAACAGGCAACATTGAGGACTGTAGACGTAGTGGTCAGCCAAGGACACATAGTGTAGAAGATGAAAGACACATCATGCTCACTTCACTCCAAAATTGGAAGATGTCCAGCAGTGCCATCAGTACTAGTATTAACATCTTGTCTGCCCCAGCAGGAGTGGGGGGGGGGGCTCCCCCATCTAGCGATGTCCCCTGAGCAAACATCACTTCAGCTCAGTGCTGCAGCACCGTGTCTCCCTGTCCCGGCCGGCTCCTCTGCGCATGTGCAGGATTTCGCTACTCACAAGTCGAAATCAACAGCTGCAGGTGTCGGAACGGTCAGCAATGCTGACCATTCATACATTGCCCATGCTTATCGGCCAGCTATCGACCCATGCTTATCATCCCGCACCGCAGCCATCATACATGGGGCAGAAGCTGTATAGTAGACACAACGTGTGCGCTGATACTGCTTCTCCCCCATAGCACCCATTCATACATTTACCCCAGAAGGATTTGAGTAAGCCTACATCCACAGGAGATCTGTGGTTATTTGTCCAAGATGTTTGGAACAACCTCCCTGCCAGGTTCCTTCAAAAACTGTGTACAAGTGTACTTAGAATAATTGATGAGGTCTTGAAGGCAAACGGTGGTCACGCCAAATATTGATTTGATTTAGATTTTTCTTCTGTTCATTCAATATATATCAGTGTCTACCCCAGTGGAGCTCACAATTATTTATTTTATTCATTAACAATTTATTATATAGCACAGTATATTCCTTTGCGCGTTATGATTGGAAACTAAAGTGATAAAACAAAATGGGGTAAAAACAGACAGACATAGAGATAGGAAGGGCCTGCTCACAAGCTTACAATCTATATGGAAATAGGCATTGATACATAAGGATAGGTGCTAACTATTGCATAATGGTCCAGCAAGATTTCAAAGGATCTTGATGGGCTGTATGATATGGTCACACAGCAATGTTGGCCAGTGGTTAGGAGGATGCAAATATGAAGAAAAAGAAAATATGTGAGGATATGTGTGGACTGTACAGAGGGTATGTAATTAGACAGGAATGTTTATGAAGTTTATGTGGGCAGTTCTGGAATTTGATAGGCCTGTCTGAAGAGGTGAGTTCTGAGGGAACGCTTAAAGGTTTGGAGACTAGAGGAGAGTCTTATGTGCATGGAAGTGCATTCCACAGAGTATGTGCAGTCCGAAGAAAGTCCTGTAATCATGAGTGGGAGCGAGTAATGCATGTGGATGAGAGATGCAGATCTTGTGCAGAGAGGAAAGGTCGGGTTGGAAGACATTTTGAGATAAGTGAAGAGCTGTATGTTGGTGTAGTTTGGTTAATAGCTTTATATGTAAGTAACAGTATTTAATATTGAATATGGTAGAATACCAGTAACCAATGGAAGGACTGACAGAGCGGATCACCAGATGATGAACATCTAGCCTTGTAACTGCATTTAAAATGGATTGTAGTGGTGAGAGTCTGTTTTTGGTATGACCAGTAATGAGAAAAGTACAATAATCGATGCGGGAGATGAGCACATGTATTAGACTTTTTGCAGTGTCTTTTTTTTTAGATGTTATAGCATTTAAAAGACAGATTGAATGTGGACAACATAGGACAGTTCAGAGTCAATGATGACACCTAGGCAGCAAGCATGTGGGGTAGGTTTGATTGTCGAGTTACCAACAGTGATAGAGATATCAGGTTGGTAACTATTATTGGCTGGTTGAAATATAATGATTTCTGTTTTGGATATATTACGTTTGAGGCGGCGAGATGACATCCAAGATGAAATGGTAGAAAGGCATTCAGTGACACAGCCCAATACAGATGGTGACAAATCATAGGAGGAAAGATAGATCTGAGTATCATCCGTGTACAGATGATACTGAAATCCAAAAGAGCTGATTAGTTTGCCAAGAGATGTGGTAAACATTAAGAAAAGCAGAGGACCTTTTTATTTCAGAATGGGAGTAATCACTGCATGCTTGAACAGTGATGGAAAGATACCAGCAAAGACAGAGAGAACTTACAGATATTTGTTAAGGTTGGGATGAACACAGGAGACATAGCTTTACTGATGTGTAAGGGTACAGTACCAAGAGGAGAGGTAGTATAGTAGGAAGTTGAGAAGAGTGTTGATATTTCGCTTCATTTGTGGGATTAAATGAAGAGAAGATGCCAGAGGGTTCAGGTAGAGAGTTGAGCTGCTCACTAGCTGAGTAAGAGCATTTCATTTTGGATTTTATCAATTTTGTCCTTGAAGTAGGGTCTTGTTCGTGTGGGAGGGTTAAGAAGTGATTTAAATGGATTAAAAAGTTGCTTGGGGTTAGAAACTCGAGTAAAGATTGAAAATAAGTTTGATTGGCATTGTCCAAGGCATTACGATAGAAGTAATAGATAATCTTATATGTGAGGAAGTTGCTTTGAGTACGAGATTTACGCCACTATTATTCCACTATACGTAAGATTTTTTGTAGGTTTCTTGTTAATCTAAAGTGCCATGGTTGACATCTAAGACTATGTGGAGTGTGATGGGTAGCCAGAGCCACTTCATCAAGGGCTATTTCTATAGTTTGGTTAAGGTGTGATACAGCAACTTCAGGACTAGTGCATGAAGAAATTGGTTATTGCAGAGAGATGGAAAGTTGTTGAAAATTAATAGCGTTAATATTTCTGTGGATTTGAGGAGACTTGGTTGACTTCAGAGACATTGAGTTTGAAGTAATGGATGAGAACTTGTAGGTGATAAGGTTGTGATCTAAGAGAGGGAAAGGAGTGTTACCAGTGTCGGACTGGGGCACGTAGGGCACACCGGGGGTATGCAGTGGTAAGGGGCCATGTTTAAGGATGTGGCCAGTCCCTAGGGGGGGGGGTGCCCAGCCACCACATTGGTTTGACTAACCATTTTGCAAGTGTTGGTCCCCTAGATAAATATATACAGTAAATACTGTAGTGCATGCAAGATAATGTACTAGATTAGTAACAGCACAGTCTGGAACCTGATCCCTAGATGAGGGGGTGGGCCTCCAGGCAGTAGGGCCCACCGGTGGTTTCCCCTGTACCCCTGTGGGCCAGTCCAACCCTGAGTGATAGTGAATTCAGAAACTGAGCATAGTTTGGTAAATATAAGATCAAGGCAGTATGATGAGTAGAGGAGTAAGTCCACTGGGAAAGGCCAACAGAGGAGATTAGAGAATAATTTGGAGGCATGAGCAGGTATTGGACCATCAATAGGGATATTGAAATCACCCATGAATACAATCTATATATGCCCTATGGGGATAATGTCTGTCTGAATCCTATTAACCAACCAGTATGTTTATGGATTATTGCTGGTTATATAAGTGTGTAATAATATTGAATAATGCAGTAAGGCAGACAGTAACATATGAAACACCAGAGCAGTGCTCACCCTGTCCTGAACCTGTCCCCCGAAACTGTGACATCATGAGTCGGGGTGCTCCGGCAGCAGGAGAAGTGTGTAGAGATGCCTGGATGAACTGCAAGGTGCATGTCTGGAGAAGCTCCGAGCAGCACTGAACTGCACTATTGGCTGCAGGGTGCCACGGGTCCATGGGGAAGCGACGATGTTACCCCAGGGCCCTGTGTCCTGAGCAATGGCACCATTCACACACCCCTTCCTACGCCCCTAAACATAAATGATGTACAGCAGGGACTGTGATATAAAGGCACAGTAATATAGTAACACATTTGTCTCACTTACAGGATCATTTACTAGTAATTCACACATCTCAAAATAAAACAAGCAAGAAAACAAAAGTGATTCCAGTTATTCCCATTGTAGCGATTTAGTAAGGATTTGGAAAACAATAGCCTCAGATAGCCTCTTGTAATGAGGTGGCATGTGAGCGAAGGTTGTGGACCCATAGGATCTGCAGGTGCACGGACTGACCAGCTGTGCACACATGCATTCCAAGCGCTGCACATTAATCAAGACAGCTGCACAGTACCTTGTAAAGCAACGGGGATTAGGATGGATTTTCACTGCATTATTATATTGATTTTTCAATATACACCTCTTGGATAATCTATCCCTCCCTTTTTATATAGGGTTTGTGGTGTGTTTAATGGCAACTTTTTGACCCCCAGAAATACTTGTAATAGTTTTAATTATTATTTATACTGACGCATATAGACAATGAAGCTTGTTGTTTGCATTATTAAATAATACACACACCCTAGGTATGGTCTTAAATTGGTAGAGTAATTGGAAAAACTTGCCCCTTATTCCTGACTGCGTCATTAAGTCAGAACACACCCGGAGTACAATATGCTGGGCTGATGTCAGCAGAAGACCTTTGTTGAAGGAGCAGTAGAATGTGTCAATAGATTAATGTGCTTCTGGGAGAGGCCGCATCTCTATATTATACACATTTTAGTACCATGAGCGTGAAGCTTACAACTGATCAAGGCAAAATAAGAGAAAAAAATCTATGAGTTATACACACAGCTACAGAATGTTACAAGGTAAAGATGACAAATGAATAAATGTAAATAACGTAAATCTACATTCCATATGTTTGAGAATACATGATAATTCCATATTATGTTACGGCTTTATTTACACAAGTGTCCACGGGTAATTTTTAGAGGAATATAGAGCATCTCCTTTACAATTAAAAATAATGCTAGTGTAGAGAATACCTGAACCAATTATTATTATTAATACATTTTCTGTTTGTTTTGGAAATACTTGTATGTACTCCAACAATTTCATCTTACTGGATAACGGGCATATTTATTAAAATTATTTTTACTAAAATAATGTGAAAAATGCTTTTCACACCCTTTTCACATTATTTTAGTATCACCTGAATGTACTAATGGGCAATTGGCGGAGAATTCGCGGAATTCTCTTCCAAGTCCTTAAATGTAGTCTTTTTGAGTAACCAGATTGCATTTCCCCAGCACATGAGCGATCACACACTCAGGATTCGCAGGGACAGATCTTTCTCGCAAACTCGATTCCTGCATGCAATACTTGATACATTCTTGCAATTTGGGCAAATGTATCACATCCCATCCCATAGGCAAATGCAGGGGGGTTTCCGGTTGCCCAGAAACCCCCCTCCTCTTGGCAAGTGGCTCAAATTATGACAACAATAGTAATGGTATATAATATGATTACTAGAGCTGCCACCACATCATTCAGTTTAAGGGACATAGTTGCTGCAAGTGCCCAGTGGTGGCAGCTTCTACAAAATTGCAGTGTGTGTGGATGTGAGTCCTCAATCAGTGACCTGGACCAGAGAGTAGCTACCAGGAAGAAGAGATAGGTGCCTTACCATGAGGTGGGAGAATGTGTGCTTAGAAAGTGCAATACTGGTTCAATTATATTTGTATATTTATTTATTATAGTATATTTAACCTTTTCCTGGCCACTTATTTATATTATGTAAATATGTTTGATACAGCCTATACTATAGACCATCTATAGTGTTAAATATTAATGCTGTATTCCATGATTTGAAAATAGGGAGATTGTGGATTGCATTTGGAAACCTCCCTTTAGAAATCCTGCGTTTACCACTGCATCCGCATCCGATATGTATATTGTGGTAAATATGTCCATAAGTATCAATTCCTTTTAGAAATATTTAGTATTTTTTTAGATTGGATTTGGCATTTTACAGATGTGTTTCTATGTTTGTTCTTATCTTTTTATCTTCATTTTCTATGTATATTTGTTATTACCCTAGTAAAGCTATTTTCATATTGGTGTTTCTGGTTCTCTAAAAAAATGGTTTTACAAAACAATTGGCTACTTGGTAAAAGTGAATATGTGTGTCGTACAATACATCCTAATTTCTTTATGGTATTTCCGCTGTACAGTTGTCCATGTACATTAAAATTTGGTCTTAAGATATAATTAGCTTTTATCGAATTGTAAGAAAATCAGAACTTAAGTAGTAGACGATAAATGAAATATGATGAAATGAAAATTACTCAAATGATTAGTAATACTATTGGGAATTATGGGAAATTTGAATGTGAATGGCTGTTATTGAAGTTCTATGAATTTAATTCTATTCTAATCCAGCAACAAAAGTCTAACAATATCACAATGGCCCTCATTCCGAGTTGTTCGCTCGCTAGCTGCTTTTAGCAGCATTGCACACGCTAGGCCGCCGCCCTCTGGGAGTGTATCTTAGCTTAGCAGAATAGCAAATGAAAGATTAGCAGAATTGCTACTAAATAATTCTTTGCAGTTTCTGAGTAGCTCCAGACCTACTCACAGATTGTGATCACCTAGGTCCGTTTAGATCCTGGTTTGACGTCACAAACACGCCCTGCGTTCGGCCAGCCACTCCCCCGTTTCTCCAGAAACTCCCGCGTTTTTCCATGACACGCCTGCGTTTTTTAGCACACTCCCAGAAAACGCTCATTTACCACCCAGAAACGCCACTTTCCTGTCAATCACTCACCGATCAGCAGTGCGACTGAAAAGCGCCACAGGATCCACAGCAAATCTACTAAGTTTTTAGTTAAATAACTAAGCGCATGCGCCCTGCGTGCCTTGCGCATGCGCATTTTGCAACAAATCGCAGCATAGCGAAAATCGGCAATGAGCGAACAACTCGGAATGACCCCCAATGTGTGAAGTAATCATTCGTTCCTATTTAGTTTTTAAAAAATTTAATCAGGATGTGTATATATCAGAAATGAACATTTATTCAATCATTTATAAAGTAAATTGATTGTTCTAGAAAAGTAATTATTGTAAATATTGTTTCTATGACCAACATAGAAGAAATATCTAGGTCACACCATCTTAAGGCCCATACAACTTAGACGATGTCGCTCTGTGAGCGACATCGTCTAACGTTTCCCCCTCCCGGGCCGGCCGGTCGGCGGCCGCCTGTACGCACTGAGCGATATGACAGCTCATATCGCTCAGTGACGTCACGCTCCCGCCAGCCCTGCATGAAGGTCGTGGACGACAGTCCACATCCTTCATGCATGCCCTACCGACAGCGACGATCGTTGCCGACTCGCGGGGCCGCGCATCGGTCGTCGCTGGCGGCATACACACTTAACGATAAAATGAGCGACGCCGCTCAAGGAGGGGGAAAATGAGCGACGTCGCTCATTATATCGTTAAGTGTGTATGGACCTTTACTGTCATTGTTATTGCTGCAAATGGAAGCGATAACAGATGAAACACTTTGAGGCAACAGGTGAAACTTATTCTTTGCATCTCTTCATGAACCTTTACAAGAACTATATCTCAAAGATTCCACCTGCACAGTCTCATCAGATGTAATTGATAAGCCATTTATAAGTGTGTATGGTTGTATAATAATACATGGCAACATAATCTACACATCTCATGTCCTTTTAATGTAGTGATGCAAATAAATAGTTTTTTGGTACCTAAGGAAATGACTCTAGACAGTGTGTTTCCTGTTATCTATATGAAACTTTCAGGAAATGAGGCAGGGGGCTTCAGCCATGCCCCCTATCAGGTGCCATTGATATTTATGACACTGACTGGATTTCTTTATAGGTGTTACTACACTGGACCCTGACTGGTTTAGTGGAAGATGTGTGCTAGATAACTCCCCAGAGCATCCTGTGCAGAGGAAGCATGGTGAGGATAGGTCTGTCCAGTAAATCATGGCATCTCATGACATTTCTGACCTCAAGATCACATCCAAATAATGCATGTAAACCAGGTGTTAGGAAATGGAAAGTCATAGGAAGAGACACTCATTGGAGTAATGAGGCCAGTACATAAATTCATATAATGTAAATTGCAATTTACAGTATTAATATTTAAAAGATTACATTGGACCAGCATACAATTCCTTGCTTTACCAAATTTATATTTTAAAAACATGTTTCAAAAGGTAACTAAAGAGTGATATCTTTATTTTAGCTTATTTACAAATTGTATAGTCTGTTAAATGACACTGACCTTAAATGCCCTTTATCCATATATCCCAACATGACCTATTCCAGAAGGGTCAAAATGCTCTGTTCCTGGACTTCCCTCTTAATGTATGATTGTCATCACTTGTGGTGAACTAGTTAACTGATAAAGAAAAGGTGTTTCACCACAGGTGATGACAATCATACATTAAGAGGGAAGTCCAGGAACAGAGCATTGTGTCCCTCCTGGAATGGGTCATGTTGGGAGGCATGCCTTTATCTAAGAACATGTTAATAGCTACTATCTTACAGAAATGAACTCAATAGCACCTCCTCCCAGAACAAACCAAATTCGGCGGGCAGGAAATGGATTCCCGGCCGGTATCCATTTCCTGCCTACCAAATTCGGTTTGTTCTGGGAGGAGCTGCTATTGAGTCTAATTCTCGTGGGGTTCTGAGTGAGGTTGTAAGGGCAGGAGTCTCGGATGTTAGATCCAGAGACACCGATACATCCTGATAACTGGTGTGAGGACCCCTCAGGTGTTTGTCTGCCTGTCCTACCATGTTTTGCTGAGTAGTAGAATGTGAATTTTCTGACTGCAGCTGATAGCACTAATTACAGGTCTCGTGTCTGGACTGAGTTACATGATGTCTAACAAACTTGTTGTCAAGATTCCAGTATTGTTTGAGGCATATGAGGCAGTGGATTGATATGCTTTGGACACAAGTTATAATCTGGTACGCAGTTTTATGATTGGTGTGATTTGGCATCCTTGAAAGAAAATACTACACCATAGGCACTTGTTCCCCTCTTTTTTTCTACAGATTCTTGGGCTATATACCTAATGGCTTTGTGAGGAACTGAGCAGCCACCCAAAGAGTGTGTATCTGAATTTGGACTTTTGACATCTGTGTGTGGACTACATATTACGGCACAGAATTATTTACTTAAGAGAAGCGCACTGATCTAAAACTTTTTTTAAACTATATATATATATATATATATACACACATACAGAAATCCACTGCACCCCCCATTGCCAGGAAGATGTGCAGTGGCCTGTGACCCTATTGCTTAAATAATATAATATAGGGAGAGCCCAGCACTCACCATAGTAAGCTCACCCACCTTAATACATCAGTACATAAATAAATAATGAGATTTTAGTTCATGGATTGTACAATGCATTTAAGCTTGCAGCCCAACATCAAGGGACCCCATTTCACTGCAAGTCCTACTCTGTCACCCAGATTTTTAGGACTTGCAGTGAAATAATATCGTGACCAAATTGCACTGCATATGCGATCATTGATAAATGGGCCCCTTAGTGTTTTGTATTCTGAGATGGGAATTTTCCATAATAGTATGGCGACGTCTCTCTGGCTACTGATCTTACATTGATCTCTTTCTTTTCCAGGGTAAGAGCATGCTAACTTGTGGCCAGTTTGTGCTACATGGAATATAGTGGAGATTATAGACCCAGATTATTCTATATACCCTGCTAGGGCTAGATTACCCATTAGGCATGGTAGGCATCACCAACCAAGTTTATGAAACTTTTTTTTTCCAAAGAGGGGTTCTCCAGTCAAGTGTACCTCTGAGTCAGCACCTTCATGGTCACTCGCAGATATCAGTCCTGTCAGCTATTGTCACAAATGCAGTCCAGCATGAGCTCATACACTGCTCTGTCTGTACTCATTAAACCCCCCTCCTTCCAAGTAAAGACACCAGATATGTGATATTGGTATGACCTGCGTACAGTAATCAGTGGGTATCAGTGTGTGATGTCTTTGCATTGATCTTTAGTGTTCAGTGAATATCATATGTGTGATATCAGTATGATCTGTGTATAGTGATCAGTGCGCATGATGTTTGAGTTTCCTGTGTATAGTGGCCTGATTCAGAGATTTTCATTAGAGCAGTGGTTCTCAAGCTGTGTGCCTAGGATCCAATTTAAAAAAAATGATGGCTGTCAACCATGAAATATGTGGTAACATATCAGAGGATGCAGCATTGAATCAACTGTGTGAACAGTATGTCCAGCAAAATCATGCTGCCAGTGAAGTTGTATCCAAGGATGTAATTACTGGCTTCGGCATGCCCAGAAAACAGGGCCACGCCACCATTTTTTGGAATGCTCTCTTTGCCACCTCCAAACCCAAGCAGCATGTGAATCATGCTGAGGCTTTTGGGGCTCTGCTAACAACGTGGTAGGACCAGATTTGTACATGCAGAGTGCAGCTCCAGGACATATGCAGATCATTAAACATCAGAGATTTACGTAAATATCAGATTTAGCCCAGAGAGGAGTTGCAGCTGGCCTCTGATGGGGTGATATATGGTAGAAGCCAAGAGAGGAGTTGCAGCTGGCCACTGGGGGGCTCGGGCTGCAGATATATGGGAAATGCCCAGAGAGGAGTCCTCAAGGTTCAAAGGATGCTCCCGATGGAGTGATGGGGTGTAGCATGAACTCAGATTCTAAAGTGCCTTACCTCTACCCAGTTTGGCATTCTCGCTCAGTAAAACTCCTGTGTATTCCTCACTGGATTTGTCTAATGTCACAGCTTCTATGCATCCATTAAGTCCAGTACCAGTGTCCAGCTCCAGCTTTGATAAAAAGTATTCAAAATGTGACAGCAGGAGTGGGAGAGTGCCATTATGCCATAAACAGACAAACAAACTGGAAGCAGTTTTCTGCATTTTGGGGGTCATTCCGAGTTGATCGCTCGCTAGCAGTTTTTAGCAGTCGTGCAAACGCTAAGCTGCCAACCTCTGGGAGTGTATTTTAGCTTAGCAGAAGTGCGAACGAAAGGATCGCAGAGCGGCTACAAAATAAATCATGCAGTTTCAGAGTAGCTCAAAACCTACTCAGCGCTTGCGATGACTTCAGACCATTCAGTTCCAGATTTGATGTCACAAACATGCCCTGCGTTCGGCCAGCCACACCTGCATTTTTCATGGCACGCTTGCGTTTATTCGAACACTCCCTGAAAACGGTCAGCTGACACCCAGAAACGCCCCTTTCCTGTCAATCACTCTGCGGCTGCCATTGCGACTGAAAAGCGTCACTAGACCTTGTGTAAAAATACATTGGCCGTTGTGAAAGTACGTCGCACATACACATGCGCAGAAGTGCCGCATTTTCACTTAATCACTGCGGTGCGAACATTTTTCACTAGCAATCAACTCGGAATGACCCCCCTATATCCAAATTCCTGGAATCCTGTGTTCTATTGTGATGTACCTGACTTTACAATGCTGTCTGGTACAGGGATTAATGGTTAAATCAATGGTTTTTTTAGTGATACACTAAAATTTTATTTATTGTAAGAGAATAAAAGATATATAAAAAAATAAATTAAAAAAACCATACAAAACATCACTATTAGGGTTTTTATTTGTTCCATGTTATATGAAATTGTCAGATGTGGATTTTGACCTCTTGGGGTAACATAGTATCTGAGGTTGAAAAAAGACAATTGGCCATCGAGTTCAACCTATTTGTGGTCTCCTATGCATGATGATTTGACTAAAATTTCTGACTGATGCTGCTGTCAGCCGTTGCATTTTATACCTATTTATAGTAACTATAATGCATGACTATGCACCATACCCCTGGATATCCTTATCCATTAGGAATTTATCTAACCCATTCTTAAAGGTGTTGACAGATTCCGCCATTACAACTCCCTCAGGCAGAGAATTCCAAACACGTATTGTCCTTACCGTGAAAAAGCCTTTACGCCGTATTGTGCGGAATCTCCTCTCCTCTAACCTGAGCGAGTAAAAGGAAAAAGAGAGCGCAAGCAGACTAGACAAATATTAAACAAATTTATTCATAAAATATGCTAGGTCACAATCAAGTTAAAAGGTTGAATTAATTGTAACTAATGATATACTCAATAAATTCAATTCAACAAAGAATCCACACTCGGCATAGAATTATAATAGTCCCACAATACTAGTGCACTAGTAGATGACACAGTGACCGGTATATGATCTTTAATAGAACCAGTGGTCCTTCAGTCCTTTTATAAATGTTAACGGCTGATGATGTA
The DNA here is from genome assembly GCF_028390025.1 of Pseudophryne corroboree. Lineage (NCBI taxonomy): Eukaryota > Metazoa > Chordata > Amphibia > Anura > Myobatrachidae > Pseudophryne > Pseudophryne corroboree. The sequence continues at coordinate 353,799,926 of NC_086444.1, forward strand.
ATACGGAATTTTCATATAACACTTTAGTAATAGTTCCAAAGTGAATGATTTCCCTTGATCTATGTAACAATTGTATTCTTACTGATAAATAAACCGTCTCAACGAAGGTATCATGCTGGAATTAAGGTGAAGTAAAGTGCATATGCTCCGTCTGTCACTCTCTCACTGTGACCGTAAGCCGGAGCTGAGTTGCTTACCACTTCCACAGATGTCCCAGCGGCACTGACCATGAACCGGGCGCCGCTCGTTCTAGCGGCTCAACCTCCCGTTCTCCTGCCGGACCAGCGTGGCAGGATGACTCATTCACTGCCGCCTCCAAATAGATCGGTGGTGATATTGATGGTTAAGCACTGTGGATTCCAGATAAATCAACTAAAGGCCACGGTCCCCGTATGGCAAGCGGGACCAATGCAGGTGGCTTCAGATCTGGTAGATCGATTACGGCAGAGATTGGAGGTGCAAATAGATGAAATCGTAGGACTGACAAGTGCCTGGATCCTTTGAGCCCTGACGCGTTTCTCGACCGACAAACACTGGTCGTTTCCTCAGAGGGTTGAAGTGTCCACGAGTCCTCTGTGTTGATCTAACCAAAAACAGGTCCCGCGCAAGCTCTGTGTATTGTCCCCTTATATATTTGTAGATGTTGATCATATTCCCTCTTAGTCTCCGCTTTTACAATGTAAACATGCCTAGTCTTTCAAGCCTTTCCTTGTATTCCATCGTCTCCATGCCCTTAATTAGTTTGGTCGCCCTCCTCTGAACCTTTTCTAGCTCCAGGTCCTAAGCAAGATACTGATTTAGGGCCCCCCTCCCTCAAACAATGGAAGACCTCATGTTTTTCTCTGTGCGCATCCCGACTCCTCTCTCTGTGGTCTGACGTTATACACATGTGTGTCATGACGGGTCACATGCACAATACTGCAGGACTGAAGACACAGGCGTGTGCTGGAGCCGGCACCTGACAGGTGTCTATTAACTGACAGCCTACCGGGAGTATTCAGCCTGTCCAGCTCTCAGATAATTTCTTTGGAGCTTGTGGTCCTTTGGAAATGCCATTTATACAGCCTTATTGGCGGGCCCCTTAGGACCTACAGGGTCCTAAGCAGCTGCTTTGGTTGCCTTGTGGTAAATTTGCTACTGGACATTGTGGATACAAATATCCAAGAAAGGGAAGATAGAGGAACAGTGCGATTTCTGTGTACATTCTACACCAGTAAGATTATATAGTGAATATTTAAGTGATCGTTGGAATTGAAAGCATCTCATGGAAACCAATATTGTTTGTGTCCTACACTGTGCGAGATGAGATTCTACTTCAAGAGACTACTTCAAGGATGATAGATCTTCAGACACTATGGGGGTAATTCCAAGTTGATCGCAGCAGGATTTTTGATAGCAATTGGGCAAAACCATGTGCACTGCAGGGGAGGCAGATATAACATGTGCAGAGAGAGTTAGATTTGGGTGGGGTGTGTTCAATCTGCAATCTAATTTGCAGTGTAAAAATAAAGCAGCCAATATTTACCCTGCACAGAAATAAAATAACCCACCCAAATCTAACTCTTTCTGCACATGTTATATCTGCCTCCCCTGCAGTGCACATGGTTTTGCCCAATTGCTATCAAAAATCCTGCTGCGATCAACTTGGAATTACCCCCTATGGGCGGTATCAGAGAAGAGAAAGACTACCATTCACTCTCAATCACAATGAAAAGGCCTCATGTTCATTTAGTAATAACAGAATTCAGTTATGGGGATGCACCTCTGGTTCAACCAAGTTGAACTATAATATGAAAGAGAGAACAGAAGGTTATTGATAATGGGTGCATAAAAATAATATTATATAATAAATATTAGCATCTATTGCTTCTTTAGAAAAGATATCCCAATTTATGGGCAAAAACACAGTGAAATATAGAGATTAAAAATTAGAGGTAATTGACATATATGCAGACATTTGTGAGAAAGTAGGAAAAAAGTGATTTAAAAAGGGGCAAGATCTATTTCTTCAGTCCTTTATAATATGTGGTGCTACACTGTAACCATATTGCTTTATTAGATCAGTGCTTAAATATTAAGCAATCTGACCATGTGTATGCCCCACAACGATAGCGATGCACGGCCCCGTGCGTCGCTATCGCCGGTGCTAGATTGGCCTGCATGCAGGCACAATCTAGCAGGTTGCTCATTCACCGCTAGGTGAAATGAGCAGCCCCCCTGTATGCCCCTCTCGTTCAGCACACAACGCGCTGTGCTGAGTGGGGGCAGAGATGTGTGCTGGGTGGTCACTAATAGATCGCTCAGCACACATCTCTCCCTGTGTGTACGGGGCTTTAGTGTGTGTATACAGTTGTATCTGTGTGTATTTCTTATTAAATCCCCTGAAAAATGGAGAACACTATTACCCTATGATTATTGATCCCCACTATTGTAATAATGATAGCAGGGGAGCACAGTGTTTAGATTCTGGAAATGTGCTAATTATATATCTCAAGTTTTAATATTGCATTCATTGACATTCCAACATGTAACAGTATATAATTGTTACTGATAATTTGCAACAATGTTGCATTCAATATGTACACTGGCAGCTCATAGTGTGTTTTGCCAGTTCCATGTTATAGCATGCAGTTGAGGTCCCCCTCAATTCTGCCTTAGGGAATATGCTGGTTATATGCCAGTTAATATTTGTATAAGTATGTAGGGATGAGAGAAGCTCATCCTCCTTCTCCCCTGCCCGGGATCTGCCTGACTGCCTGCACCAAGGAGCCTGTCTGCCGTAACATGTAAAAAGGGGGACTGTCTGCTGTAATGTGTAAAAAGGGGGACTGTCTGCCATAATGTGTCAAAAGGGGGACTGTCTGCCATAATGTGTAGAAAGGGGGACGCTGTCTGCCGTAATGTGTATAAAGGAGGACTGTCTGCCGTAATGTGTAAAAAGGGGGACTGTCTGCCGTAATGTGTAAAATGTGGGACTCTGCTGTAATGTATAAAAGGTGGGACTCTGTCTGCCGTAATGTGTAAAAATGGGGACTCTTCCATAATGTCTAAAAGGTGGGACTCTGCTGTAATGTGTAAAAAGGGGATTCTCTGTCTGCTGTAATGTGTGAAAGGTGGGACTCTGCTGTAATGTGTAAAAATGGGGACTCTGCCATAATGTGTAAAAGGTGGGAGTCTGTCTGCTGTAATATGTGAAAAGGGGACTCTGTCTGCCGTAATGTGTAAAATGTGGGACTCTGCTGTAATGTATAAAAGGTGGGACTCTGTCTGCCGTAATGTGTAAAAATGGGGACTCTTCCATAATGTGTAAAAGGTGGGACTCTGCTGTAATGTGTAAAAAGGGGATTCTCTGTCTGCCGTAATGTGTAAAAAGGGGAACTCTGCCATAATGTGTAAAAGGTGGGACTCTGTCTGCTGTAATGTGTAAAAAGGGGACTCTGTCTGCTGTAATGTGTGAAAGGTGGGACTCTGCTGTAATGTGTAAAAATGGGGACTCTGCCATAATGTGTAAAAGGTGGGAGTCTGTCTGCTGTAATGTGTAAAAAGGGGACTCTGTCTGCTGTAATATGTAAAAAGGGGGACTCTGTCTGCTGTAATGTGTAAAAAGGGGAACTCTGCCATAATGTGTAAAAGGTGGGACTCTGTCTGCTGTAATGTGTAAAAAGGGGACTCTGTCTGCTGTAATGTGTGAAAGGTGGGACTCTGCTGTAATGTGTAAAAATGGGGACTCTGCCATAATGTGTAAAAGGTGGGAGTCTGTCTGCTGTAATATGTGAAAAGGGGACTCTGTCTGCCGTAATGTGTACAAATGAAGACTCTGTCATAATGTGTAAAAAGGGGGACTGTCTGCTGTAATGTGTAAAAAGGGGGACTATGCCATAATGTGTAAAGGGTGGGACTCTGTCTGCTGTAATGTGTAAAAAGGGGATTCTGTCTGCTGTAATATGTAAAAAGGGGGACTCTGTCTGCTGTAATGTGTAAAAAGTCGACTCTTTCTGTCGTAATGTGTAAAAGGTGGACTCTGTCTGCTGTAATGTGTAAAAAGGGACGCTGTCTGCCGTAATGTGTAAAAAGGAATGCTGTCTGCCATAATGTGTAAAAAGGGGACTCTACCTACTGTAATGTGTAAAAGGGGCTCTACCTGGTGTAGTGGCACTACTGTGCAGCGTAATTTGAATAAGGGGCTCTGCCTGGTTTAGTGGCATTACTGTGGACCGTAATATGAACTGGTATTATTTTGTGGCCACACCTCTTCACCATGAAGTCACGCCCTCATATTTTTGACGCGGGATCTGCCCCTATTTTACATAAGGGGGAGGGGGCGCCGATGTCGTTTCTTGCTCACAGCGCTAAATTGTCTAGTTACGGCACTGGATGAGGCTAAAGAGTACACCTAGATACCACAATATTTGGTAATCTGATTATCAGTAATGTTATCCTGGTCCCGTGTATTCTCCTTAGTAGCCTTTTGAAGACAAGCAATCCTGCCTCAGAGAAGAAATGTCAATTGAAAATAGTGACAATAAGTTGTGTATAAGATGTAGCCCACATTTCCTACTCTTAAGGTGCATATACACTGGCCGAGTTTGATCTCAAAGTAGCTCAAAACGCCAAAAGTGAGCTACTTTGAGCTCAAAATCGGCTAGTGTATTTGGGCCTTAACACTGTTATATGTTATTGGGGCCCTTACAATATGAGAATCGCTACAGCGACTGATTATCAGCGACCCCCACTCCTCCTTTTTTTTTTATAACAATGAGTCTATATAATAGGTTGGCTCAGGTAATTGATTACACAGTCCTATTATATACATACATAGTTTGCTGGAGCATTACATAATAGTAGTGGTCACAAGTATTAAACTAGTACAGATGACTGAATGCACATTGTGGTCGGACACAGTGGACTTGCTAGAAAAGCTACGTGCATGTCTACTGTCTAGGCAGCTTTGTCGTGGCTATGGGCGGTATTCAATTCTTTATACCCCCTTCCAAACCCGTTCTGTTTCGGCTGATGGGCCTGGTATCATCATTTCAGCTTGCTGCCCCCGGTGTAGTGAGGTGCCCAACCCTTTACTCAGCTAACCCTGATTACTACAGGTGTAATGTGCGAAAACGGGAATCACTTTATAAAGAAGATTGGGCGTGATTTAGAATTTGAATACCACCCTATTATGACTAGCTTGACTGTATACCTGAAGATCTCATCCTTCCCTGTTGAAGCACAAAGCACAATTATAGTCTGGTGGGGTCCCAGGCAGGGTGAGAGGACTGTGGCCATTCTGTCATACTACATACAGTATATGACACAGCGGTTATAAAAAGTATTCATGCTGTTTTCCAGTGTAACACTTTAGTTTCATGCCTCATGTAATACTTGTACCTATAGCTGTAGTAAAAGCTGTGAGCAAATTTGAACACATCTCGACCAGATTTCCACATCAGAATATTGCAATTTTAAAAATGTTACATTTTTCTTTGCAATCGTGCTCAAATTCTATGAAGTTTCTTAAATAGCATAAGGTACAGGCTTTGATTGGGAAGCTTTTGTGTTTTTAAGACACTGTAAATTGTCTTTTGCTGTATATTGGATCAATGTCCTGATAGAACTTAAATCTCCAAAGTTCAAGGTCTCCTAGGTTTACTGTAGGAGATTTTCCATCAAGATTTGTTTAAATCGTACCCATTCCATGTTACTCTCTATTTTTTTCCTAAAGAATAGAATCAGCCCTGAAGTATTATGCTCACACCACCAAACTTCACGCACGTGAAAGTGTTCTCGGATGATTTGCAGTGTTCAGCTATAGCCAAATAAAAGGATCTATTATAACCAGCCATCCCCTATCATTTTTCAAACACAGCCTGTGACATGGCAGTTAGGAACCGATTGGCTTGCACTTTATCTCCATCCACTTTATCTCTATCCAAGGTTTAGTAAATAGACCCATAGGGCGGTATTCAAATGATATATCACGCCCAATCTTCTTTCTAAAGTGATCCCTGTCAGCAGAAACAGAATGGGTGTAGAAGGGAGTGAAAAGAGTTAAATACCGCCCTCAGAGTTTAGCATTGAAGACACAAAATACACCTTTGGTCACATCAGATGATAGAATCTTAAGGGGGGTACACACGGAGAGAACATCACCTACCTCTGCCATGTAAGAATATTCTAACAGATCTGGAAAATTAGTGTTCTAGACAAATTCACAGCCTTAATTCTCCATTTCTTCTATTATTGTTGTCTGATTGGGAATTTTCAAAAAGTTTCTCAAATATGTCTATAATGATTATTATTATTATTGTCTCATTTTTAATTGTATTCAATTTTAGTAAAATTCCAGATTATTTTATGCTGGCCCATGGTGGTAATTATTCAAAGATAGTCTAGCAAATTAAATTATCTCAAAGCTGTTGTTTCCACTTAAGTCTATTGCAGGATGTTTGAGAAAACACAGAGCAATGTTGCCTGCGCTAACACCAAGTGGATTGTCCAGGCAGTGAATGCTCCCAGCTGGAACAGAGTACCTTAACAATCAGCACAATGCTGTTTGCACTGTAACAAGAATATGGTGATTTGGTGCCTAATTATGTGACAAAAATTGTCAGGGCTGATGAAAGCTGTAGAAATGACCCATGGGAGGTGCTGATGAATGACAGGTCAGGGTTAAAGTCTGGCTATTTCGAACTTCCTCAGTATCACCAACGAGAAACCTGAATCCCAACTCACAGTGTGGTTTTTCAACAGCCCTTGGTACACACATACTTTTTGCCATTTTAAATGGATGGAGAGGCTTGGAGAGCCATGTAAAATTAATAGAAACTAGAGTCCCTCAGTCATCTTTCATTTGAGTTTCAAATCAATAAAGATTTTTTTTTTCCTCTTAAAGAAATGTGCATTATGAGAAGACCACACAGGCTGGTGAAATGTTACCCTCCCAGAGAGGGCTTGGATTGCCCATCTGTTCCAGAACGTCCTGATGAAAAATAGCAGTTTCTAGAAGAAAAAAATTAGTACGGTGAATATAAAAACATTGGATACTTATTGGAGTTATGCATTACTGCGGCACATTCCTAAGTCATTGCCAACCCTGTATCTGTGTTTTAGAAACGTGACTGGTAATTAGAGGTAGTTTATGTTTTTCTATTATTTGATTTTTTACGCTAAGTAGACTTTGCAGTAAACAAGTGATTTGCTCTAGTATATAATGAGTGAGAAATATTTTTTATGTTTCCAGTTGGTCATGCTACTAAAATTGGCACTACTTGTAAAACCAAGCACTCATGCACAGTATGCACCAGCTGGGATGGTTAACCACTAAGCAACTAGGGAATCATATGCACCTTTCCTGAGCTCCTATTTCTAGTCTAAGTCCTACTTGAATTCTACCTGCATCAACAACATTATCATGGGTTTATGAAGCTACCTGGCTCACTTTTAAGCCTTACTATCAAGATTCACTCATTTTGGCTAATTTCTGAAGCAAAGCCCAAGTCATACCATGCTCCAGCATGGTCATAACAGCAGTCTACACCAATTGGCTCATACATTTTTACTCCTGATGAATACTGACCTGCTGCATAAGATGGTTCAGTCAGAGGCTAGTTACCTGCCTTACAGTTGTTTAACTTGCCTCCCTGATCACCATATATCAGAAGCCTGGACACTGACAGCCTCACAGAAATCCAAACACCAGCTGAAACACGAAGGAAATGTATATTTCCCTTTCTGCGCTCCTCAACTCTTCAAACTGGTATACGTTAGATGGATAACATATGGATACTTCTAAATGTCACTTAAAAAAAGTCTATGAGTCCAAAATTCAAAATTCCAATGTGTTCCTTTTCCCAAATAGTCTTCTTATTGAAGTATGGTAGATGATAGTAGAATGCGTACTCACGTGACAGCGTGATGTGCTCCTCACGTAAAGGTATCTTTAGTGGTAGTTGTTGATTGAAGTTACTTCCTTTAAACGGAAGACTACCAGCTTTTTTCCTCACAAGTGGAAACTAGAAAGGAGGGGAAGACAAAGGGACGACCAATGGTGTAGTAGGTATGTATGGCAACCGACAGTCTTATTATTTTTGCTCTCCTTATTCTATTTGAAGCAACAATATGCGTACCATACTCACATCCACACAAGGAAGGTATACACATGCAAAGGTATCTTTCATCTGACTGTGGTGTATAGATCGCACTCATATCCCCCAACCAAAATTACCTGGGGTGAAAAGGAATTGTATGTAATGGTCGTACCCCACTCACACTGAGAAGCGTGGTGCTCCGCCTGTAAGGGTATCTTTCGCAGAGTCCCGGATCTTCTTTCTTTCAACTTGTATCTCCGTTCCTCCGATCACGGGGTACGGTGGGCTTATATACAAAAAATCTTTTATTGATCCATAATAAATGTAAAATACATTAAAAACAGAAACATATAAAAGAAATGGCTCTATGACCAGGGCTAAGGACACTCAGTTCTCCCAAGAGAAAAATTAATGGGCAGAGATAGATGGAAAAATAGATGGATATGTCTGGACTTTCTCACCTCATTTATGTAGCCACAAGTGATCCTGGACCCCACACCAACGCGTTTTGACAGATTTTTCAAGGTCCTGAAACATATCTCTACCTGGTCACAATACAACAATTCCTAGTACCGGGGAACAGATGTCTCCACCATCACACTACATCTGCAACTGAGCAAATTCAACTGCAGCAATCATTCCTTTCTGTTCCTTGGTTCCTCCTTGCTTCTGTTGCAGCTGGACTCCAGCTACATGATCTGCTTATCAAGTCCTGGTCCTCTAGCCACAGCCATTTGCTGGCTGACAGGTCTGCTCTCTTTATGGGTGATGGAGAATTGTATCTGTATCCTTTCAGTTTGCACATGATCTTGGCATGCATACGCAATAAGCATACATGTGGGCATCAGGGATGGTGTAATGCTTAGCACTACTGCCTCGCTGCACTGAGTTCATGGGTTCAATTCCCACCATGGCCCTAACTGTGTAGAGTTTGTATATTCTCCCCATGCTTGAGTGGATTTCCTCTGGGTACTCCAGTTTCTTCCTACAATCCAAAAATATACTGGTAGGTTAATTGGCTCCACCAAAAAATAAAAAATTAACCCTAGCGTGAATGTGTATGCTTGTACATGTGGTAGGGAACTTAGGGCCTAATTCAGCTTTGATCACTGAAGTGCAGAAATCGATATTCGGTGCGCACGCGATTGCAATCTAAGTCCTGGCAGGACCAGTTTTTTGGGGGGCGTCGTTGCGGCATTGGCAGGGACACAGTCCGAACAATGGAGACGTGTCTGGACTGTTTGCAGGGTGGGCCGAGGCGACCCACAAAATATGACGTTCCTTGGCATACAGCTAGGCTGCGGAGGCAGGGGGCTACCCTAAAAATGCAGGCAGTTGCATTTTAGCGCGGAGGGGGGTAGGACCCGACATGCGGGGTGGTCTTGCTCTGTGCTGGGCGGACCCTGCATGTTAGAGAAAGGTGTAGTAGTTTTGCGAATTTTCACAAAACTACAACTCATGCTGAATTAGGCCCTTACATTGTATGGCCAAATATTATCTGTACAGCGCTGCGGAGTATGTGTGTGCTGTATAACTAACTGGTAATAAATAATGGTAATAACTATGGGCATTGCAGAGATATATACAATGTGGGAGCAATTGTGGATGATTTGTAATGTTTTCTCTCTCTCTATATAAGATAATAAATTGTATTCAAATATACATTGGTCCTATACAATCTATTACCCTAATCATTGCACCTTAGCACCTCTAGGGGATATATATATCAAACCTCACATGATATGACAATTCCCAAGGAAATCTAATGCTCTTGCAATGGTAAACTAGTTACCCACATGTAACATCCTACAACATAAAAAAAGCTCTATTGCTATAATAATTTGCACTCAGAATGACCCAATATTATAAGAAGTGTTTCCTGGGATTTGCATAACATCACACTGTTAAACTTTTGACACTAACACGTAGTGTATGTACATAGCATCTGTATAATAACATCTGTTCATTTATATATTATACTGTCACTAACTCTAATAATGATGTTACACCTCTTGTGTATACCTATACCCACTGGCGTTTCTATAATGGGTGCAGTGTGTGCGTTGCACACGGGCCCGAGTTCAGAGGGGGCCCCCAGCGCACACGCGGCACCCATTTTCTAAATACTCACCCCTCCGGGGTCCTGCGGCGATGTCCACGGCAGTATAAAATCTCTGTGAAAATTGCCCAGCGGCCATTTTCACAAAGTTCTGCGCATGCGCAGTAGAGAAATCTCAAGGAAAATGGCCACCGCGCCATTTTCCCGGAGATCTGCGCATGCGCAGTAGAGTCTGAGGGGCCCGAATGGAGGAGGCTGCACCCGGGCCTCCTCCTCGCTTAAAGCGCCCCTGCCTATACCTCTACATCACTATTGAATATTTTTGGTCAAAAAGTACTATATAAATTCATCATTATTTTTACTATTGTTATTATAACTTGTATATCTACTGTCACCTAAATTTCTTTATTGTATACCCAAATCTCAGGCAGGGGTTTAATGACCACAATTACATATTTGCTTTATATGCTTTACGTTGCACTACAATTATGAATTTCATCTTATATTAGCCCCACTTCTAAATGACTTTTTTAACTCTCTGCTGCAGTCAGGAAAATAGATTCATACAGGATTATTGTTATTCATAAACTCAGTACATACAATATCTGTGCTTGCTAAGGTCCAATCTCACTACATAATCTAGATCATCAACTATTTGCAAAGATCTTCATTATGGGGCTAATTCAAACCCGATCAGATAGTATAATATAGTATTTTAGCTGTGCAAGTATGCGAACACATGTGTAGCAGAGCAGTACAAACAGATTTTGTGTAGTCTCTGAGTATCCCAGGACTTACTCAGCCGTTGCGAACACTTCAGCCTGTCCCGGACTGGAATTGACGTCAGGAACCCTCCCTGCAAACGCATGGACACGCCTGCATTTTTCCAAATACTCCCAGAAAATGGTCAGTTGCCACCCACAAACACCTTCTTGTCAATCTCCTTGCGAACGCGATGCGAATGGATCCTTTGCACAAACCCATTGCTGAGCGGCAAACCGTTTTGTACCCGTGCGACGTTCCTGTGCATTGCGGTGCATACACATGCGTAGTTTAGACCTGTACAAAAAACGCAGCCTAGCAATCAGGTCTGAATTAGGCCCTATGAGATTGGACTAGCTTGTGTTTCTCTCTTTAATCCACCCATACCAGATAAGCTTTATCCTCGATTACCAAGTCACATAAAACAAACAGACAATAAATTACATTTTTTGTGTAAACCTCAGCATCATTGTGTGTACTCACACAAGCCCTCAAATTGGCACAAATGATAAGGCTACTGGCCGGCACAGGGGCGGTTTAAGAAAAGAGGGGGCTCCCCTGTCTCTCGCCGATGCAGTTTTTGAGTGGACTCTACCACTGTGCCAGAGTCTGCAGCACTTGTGCAGGTCTCTGGGAAAATAGCACCCCTGCCATGCTCCCAGTTATTTCTCTAATGCGCATACATAGATCTCTGGAAAATGGCGTTCACACCATTTTCCAGGTGATTTCTATGGCGGCACCGGAGAGGTACTGTAAGTATAATGTATGACTGTAGGTTGTGTAGTGTGGTCCCCCCTGGACCTAGCAGCCTCTGTGCACGACACACTCTGCAACCATTATAGATACGACTATTGACAGGCGGGTTGGTATCAAAATACCAGTAGTTGTGATCCCGATGATCAGACTCCTGGCGCTCGGAATGCCGATGGATCATGCTACATATTTTAACAATAACCCTAACTCACTCCTTCTGCAGCCAAACCCAACACTTCCCCTTGTGCCTAACCCTAAAACTAACCCTAACACTAATACTCACCTTGGGCATTTGTGGGCATTGTAAGCACCACGTTTCCATTGTTGGAATTCTAACCATCTAACCACATCCCGGACAAGCATATCTCACTTCATGCTTCGGTTGCAGCTCCACATACATTACTCTTTAGTATTTAATTGCATTTTACATGCTAAAAGTGACTTTAATATTTATTCATAACATTGTTCAGATGGGAAGCGGTTACAATACTGCCAGTCAGGATCCCAGCGGTCACAATAACGACAACGGAATCCCGATAGAGGGTGAAATGCCACTGCCGGAATACTGGTGAGACAGTCTATTCTCCCTCTGTGGCTGTCCACAACACCCATAGAGGGAGAATTGAACTGTGGCTGCAGCATGGTGAGCACAGCGAGCCCGCAAGGGGATTTCTAGTGCTCGCCCGCTGCTGGCATTCTGGCCGATGGCATCATGCTGTTGGGATCATGACAGCTAGGATCCCGTCCGCCGGCAATTAGTACGTATCCCGTTCAGACACAGACATACTGTCTTAAGTACATGACACTACATTAAAGTTCTTATATTGTGTGCATATAGGGTACTGTATCTTCAGCATTCACTGTACTACTAATACTGTCAAGACACATATCCCGCCATTAACCAAACGTTTTCTACTGGCGCATATACTACACACCTTAAGATAACTCTGAATGCTGAGCACTTTTTAAATAAAATTAGTCAAACACAGACCCATAATCTTCTGCAATACAAAAATTGCCTTTTATTGGTATTTCACCCCTGTAATCTATTGTCAATGCAGCAGACAAATTTTCTTTGCAAGGCGTTCATCTACAATACTATTCGTCCACTCTGTCAGTACTTGCATTGGTTGCCTGTATTTGTTTGATTAAATTCAACAGAAAATAATCTAATAACATACAAAGCCAATAACAAACCTGCGCCAACATACTGTACATCTCTTAATTTTCCTCAAAATATCTATAACCCGAACCCTCTGCTCTGAGCAAGATCTGTGTCTCTCACCAACACAGGGCTGCTATATGTTCCGGATTTTCAATGATTGTTCCGTAATTGGGGTCTTTATCCTGGCATCACAAAGATAGTCCCAGCTTCATGGGGAAGGTGGTTCGAGGGGCATTTGCAGCTGCTGTCACTGGATGGTTGACAGTGGCTGCTGTCAGTATTCTAGGAGCAGAATTTAGACATCAACAGTCTAGACAGAGTAGGATTTAGACACACTGGTCAACAGGGCAACGCTGAATACTGAGCACTGTGGAGATTACACCTGTCAGTAAATAATTCTTAACTGCATTGCTGCAATCCACCATCTTCCATATCGGTTTTTACAGATTTATATTGATGTATTGATAGATCTTGGGAATGTGTCGCAAAATTTTATTTTTGAAATATAGTAATCCTATACCAACACTCATTCCCATTCCCGGTTACAGGACTTTTTTTCTTCGCAGCAGACCTTTCCCGTACAACCAAACTGTCTTCTAGCCATCAAACTTTCCAGCATTCCTTGAAAACTCATCTCTTTAGACAAGCTTATCAAATTCCTGGACTATTTTCTTAACTAATACAAAAAAGTTTTTTTTCTCTAATAAGCGCAGACACATACATAGCCTCTTAGTCTTTTATCCTGCTTCAGTAGAGGAGAGGCTGACACAACACTTGGGCTCCGATATGTTGGGAGATTCTCCGGCAGCAATTATCTCTTCAAAATGCCAAAGCCGTTTTGTAAAATATCATCAGAAATGTGGTTGGATCTCAAAGAGAAAGAGATTTCATAGTGCAATAATGCAAAGACCAGTTAAAAAAAAACAGAATATTTAATTGCACTCACAATTTAAAAAACAGATAACAGCATGTAACCATATCATATGGTAGACGTGATCACTAAGCCTGGGAATTCTGCAGCTAACATGGAAACCTCAGAGTGGAACAGATCCGGACTATTCCACAGAAGTATAACATTTGCAGCTCACCCGACCAGTACCACTTGTAACAGCTCACACCGCCTAAGGTACTGGTCGGGTGAGCTGCAAATGTTATACTTCTGTGGAATAGTCCGGATCTGTTCCACTCTGAGGTTTCCATGTTAGCTGCAGAATTCCCAGGCTTAGTGATCACGTCTACCATATGATATGGTTACATGCTGTTATCTGTTTTTTAAATTGTGAGTGCAATTAAATATTCTGGTTTTTTTAACTGGTCTTTGCATTATTGCACTATGAAATCTCTTTCTCTTTGAGATCCAACCACATTTCTGATGATATTTTACAAAACGGCTTTGGCATTTTGAAGAGATAATTGCTGCCGGAGAATCTCCCAACATATCGGAGCCCAAGTGTTGTGTCAGCCTCTCCTCTACTGAAGCAGGATAAAAGACTAAGAGGCTATGTATGTGTCTGCGCTTATTTGAGAAAAAAAACTTTTTTGTATTGATTCCTACCATTGGGGATTGTTGTGAAGAATCCCTTCTTTTTCTCATAGCTGCATCACTATCTTGCGCAATTAGGAAAATCAATTATTTGTTTATTTTCTTAACTACCCTAGGCATCACTACAAGATTACCCTCTACTAAACCAACATTGCTGTTTAACTAAATTACATAGCACCACTTACCACTTTTCCTATTACAGTCTAGATGGTGCAATATGACACAGTGCAGCTTATGTATCCAACGAAATAATTTTACTATATATATATATATATATATATATATATATAAAAAATAATTTAAACCACAATGATTGCACACAGTGGGGCTGATTCTGGGTCGGACGCAGGTGGCAATGCGGATGGATGTCACAGATTTCAGCATGCACCAAAGAAAGAAATTGGTGACTGTGTATGAAATTGGTGACTGTGTCAGACATAAGAACAAGGGTGGAGTTTGCTACTGTGTATGTATTAAAGCATCCTTTAACAGACCACGATGTCTGTGAAATGCAAGTTTCTGGGCAGTTGTTTGGCGGTGACTTTGCGAACGAATGGATTTGTTTTATCATGGGAGCATCATCTGTTCTCAGTCGTAGAGTACAGAACAGGGTAGGACTCCTGTTTCATATGGATCTTTGGCAGCCAGCATGGGGTGGGTGCATGTCCAGATACTAAAGATGACAGCTGCAGAAGTTAGTGGGGAGTGGTAAGGGTTAGGCTGCGGGAAGGAAGGGTTAGGAGGGTAGGAGAAGTATACTTACCGAACTCCTGTCGGGATTCTCACAATCGTGATGCCGCTGACGGTCTTCTGACCACCAGCATCCTGAACGCCGGTCACGCATATGTATTCCTGTGCCAGATCTCGATCTTAGTAAATGACCCTTGTTGTCTATGGATCTATAAAAATGTGAGTTATAGAAATGTTCTTCCTGTAAAATTAACTCTTAAGATTACAACCACGCATGTGGATATCTGCATGCGTAACGCTGCTGGAGCCAGATGTGTGCACTGTACCTATTTGGTCACATCCCATGGGGTAATGCTCAAACGCTAAAACACTTTTGTGCACCCATTGCAACTTGTAGCATGAGGTTGCACAGGTGGAAAAATCTACTTGCATGATGTAAGTATGTAAATCTTTTTAATTCTACTAGATACTACAATATAGGTCTGCAGTGGAGATACCATTTAATTTGAATTACTCAAGTCTGAAAATCTGAACTAAAACTATGGAATACAATCATTCCCTTGCTATGCTGCACTAGACAGATGGAGGTTAAGATCTGACTGTTGCTAATGTAAGTAAATAACTTTCAGCAGCTATTTTTACTTCAGATGTTCTTATTATGTAGTGTGTAGGGTGAAACAATAATATTTGTGCAGTAGAATAGGCTAGATATATTTTGTATGTCTTGGATGTGCCAAGGAGAATCCCATTGAAAATGGCTGATAACACCACCTCGAGTAATAATAAAAGGGAGGTTATAGCTGTGGTGAGAAAGCTATGGGACACCCAGCAATAAAGTTATATAAAACAAAGTTATATACATTAATGACAAAAAATACACAGACACTGACTGTGGCACGCCAAGAAAATGGCGGTGGGGGTGGGGGACTCCTGTTTTCAGGAACGGTCACCAGTGCCACCTCCTTCCTGTCTCCAAACTGACTGACAGGCTGCAACTTATGGAGTACTGCATTAGATGACGCATGACCTGTGCGTGCACAGACCTTCCACCATCAGAGTTGTACGCAGATCATCGGGTTTCCGTACAACTCTTAATCAGGCCCTCAGTCCATAAAAGCAATATCATGCTTGTTACCTTGTTAAGATGCCAAGTGTACTAAGTATTGTGTATCAATTCACATTTACTTTGTTAATTTTGGACACTAGTTAAATGACAACAATTGCAACTAACTGAAAAACAAATAATAATTAATAGAAACTTGATTAACTAGCTTTTTTTCCCTAGTTGAAGCCCAGGGGCTGCAATATGTAGATGTCTATGCCAGGTCACTGAGAAATCAATTTTAAAATGGTGACAGAAGAGGGATGAACCAATCAAAATTGTGTCCATCCATACTGGTAGGACAACTATGCTGCAGAAAAGGGCATTTCCAAAACATTCATGGGTCATGCCTAGGCCTCCCTCCAGTCACCTTGCTTGACACTGGCCATACTCACAGTTCTGGCTTCTTATTTATCTTTGTGATGTCAGAGACATCCCCAGTAGTATAAACTAGTGATGAGCGGGTTCGGTTCCTCGGAATCCGAACCCCCCCGAACTTCAGCCTTTTTACACGGGTCCGAGGCAGGTTCGAACCTTCCCGCCTTGCTCGGCTAACCCGAGCGCGCCCGAACGTCATCATCCCGCTGTCGGATTCTCGCGAGGCTCGAATTCTATCGCGAGACTCAGATTCTATATAAGGAGCCGCGCGTTGCCGCCATTTTCACACGTGCATTGAGATTGATAGGGAGAGGACGTGGCTGGCGTCCTCTCCGTTTATAGAGAAGAGAGTAGAGAGTTAGAGACACTATTTAGTATTTACTAATTTTGGGGAGCATATTAGGACTGGAGTACTACTACTTGCTGATAGTGTGACCATTGACCACCAGTTTAATTAATCCGTTCTCTGCCTGAAAAAAAACGATACACAGTGTGACACAGTCACATACCATATCTGTGCTCAGCCTCAGTGTGCTGCATCATCATATGTAATACTGTATATCTGACTGTGCTGAGTGCTCACTGCTCACACAGCTTAATTGTGGGGGAGACTGGGGAGCAGTTAGAGCAGGAGTACATAAATAATATATTTTAAGTACAGTGCACACTTTTGCTGCCAGAGTGCCACACTGCCAGTGTGACTGACCAGTGACCACACTGACCACCAGTATATTGTGATTGTCTGCTTAGGACGGAGTACTACTTGCTGATAGTGTGACCAGTGACCACCACCAGTTTAATTAATCCGTTCTCTGCCTGAAAAAAAAATGATACACAGTGTGACACAGTCACATACCATATCTGTGCTCAGCCCAGTGTGCTGCATCATATGTAATACTGTATATCATTATCTGACTGTGCTGAGTGCTCACTGCTCACACAGCTTAATTGTGGGGGAGACTGGGGAGCAGTTATAGCAGGAGTACATATTTTAAGTACAGTGCACACTTTTGCTGCCAGAGTGCCACTGCCAGTGTGACTGACCAGTGACCACTGACCACCAGTATATTGTGATTGTCTGCTGACCACCAGTATATTGTGATTGTCTGCCTGAAAAAGTTAAACACTCGTCGTGTGGTGTTTTTATAAACGCATTCTGCAGACAGTGTCCAGCAGGTCCGTCATTACATAATATATACCTGTCCGGCTGCAGTACTAGTGTGATATATATATATATATATATTTTAATTTTATCTCATTATCATCCAGTCTATATTAGCAGCAGACACAGTACGGTAGTCCACGGCTGTAGCTACCTCTGTGTCGGCAGTCGCTCGTCCATCCATAATTGTATACCACCTACCCGTGGTTTTTTTTTCTATCTTCTTGATACTAGTAGCTTACTTTAGGAGTCTGTAGTGCTGACAGACAGTGTCCAGCAGGTCCGTCATTACATAATATATATACCTGTCCGGCTGCAGTACTAGTGTGATATATATATATATTTTATTTTTATCTCATTATCATCCAGTCTATATTAGCAGCAGACACAGTACGGTAGTCCACGGCTGTAGCTACCTCTGTGTCGGCAGTCGCTCGTCCATCCATAATTGTATACCACCTACCCATGGTTTATTTTTTTTTTCTATCTTCTTGATACTAGTAGCTTACTTTAGGAGTCTGCAGTGCTGACAGACAGTGTCCAGCAGGTCCGTCATTACATAATATATATACCTGTCCGGCTGCAGTACTAGTGTGATATATATATATATTTTATTTTTATCTCATTATCATCCAGTCTATATTAGCAGCAGACACAGTACGGTAGTCCATGGCTGTAGCTACCTCTGTGTCGGCAGTCGCTCGTCCATCCATAAGTATACTAGTATCCATCCATCTCCATTGTTTACCAGAGGTGCCTTTTAGTTGTGCCTATTAAAATATGGAGAACAAAAATGTTGAGGTTCCAAAAATAGGGAAAGATCAAGATCGACTTCCACCTCGTGCTGAAGCTGCTGCCACTAGTCATGGCCGAGACGATGAAATTCCATCAACGTCGTCTGCCAAGGCCGATGCCCAATGTCATAGTACAGAGCATGTAAAATCCAAAACACCAAATATCAGTAAAAAAAGGACTCAAAAATCTAAAATAAAATTGTCGGAGGAGAAGCGTAAACTTGCCAATATGCCATTTACCACACGGAGTGGCAAGGAACGGCTGAGGCCCTGGCCTATGTTCATGGCTAGTGGTTCAGCTTCACATGAGGATGGAAGCACTCAGCCTCTCGCTAGAAAAATGAAAAGACTCAAGCTGGCAAAAGCACCGCAAAGAACTGTGCGTTCTTCGAAATCCCAAATCCACAAGGAGAGTCCAATTGTGTCGGTTGCGATGCCTGACCTTCCCAACACTGGACGTGAAGAGCATGCGCCTTACACCATTTGCACGCTCCCTGCAAGTGCTGGAAGGAGCACCCGCAGTCCAGTTCCTGATAGTCAGATTGAAGATGTCAGTGTTGAAGTACACCAGGATGAGGAGGATATGGGTGTTGCTGGCGCTGGGGAGGAAATTGACAAGGAGGATTCTGATGGTGAGGTGGTTTGTTTAAGTCAGGCACCCGGGGAGACACCTGTTGTCCGTGGGAGGAATATGGCCATTGACATGCCTGGTGAAAATACCAAAAAAATCAGCTCTACGGTGTGGAAGTATTTCAACAGAAATGCGGACAACATTTGTCAAGCCGTGTGTTGCCTTTGTCAAGCTGTAATAAGTAGGGGTAAGGACGTTAACCACCTCGGAACATCCTCCCTTATACGTCACCTGCAGCGCATTCATAATAAGTCAGTGACAAGTTCAAAAACTTTGGGCGACAGCGGAAGCAGTCCACTGACCAGTAAATCCCTTCCTCTTGTAACCAAGCTCACGCAAACCACCCCACCAACTCCCTCAGTGTCAATTTCCTCCTTCCCCAGGAATGCCAATAGTCCTGCAGGCCATGTCACTGGCAAATCTGACGAGTCCTCTCCTGCCTGGGATTCCTCCGATGAATCCTTGCGTGTAACGCCTACTGCTGCTGGCGCTGCTGTTGTTGCTGCTGGGAGTCGATGGTCATCCCAGAGGGGAAGTCGTAAGACCACTTTTACTACTTCCACCAAGCAATTGACTGTCCAACAGTCCTTTGCGAGGAAGATGAAATATCACAGCAGTCATCCTGCTGCAAAGCGGATAACTGAGGCCTTGGCATCCTGGGTGGTGATAAACATGGTTCCGGTATCCATCATTACTGCAGAGCCAACTAGAGACTTGTTGGAGGTGCTGTGTCCCCGGTACCAAATACCATCTAGGTTCCATTTCTCTAGGCAGGCGATACCGAAAATGTACACAGACCTCAGAAAAAGACTCACCAGTGTCCTAAAAAATGCAGCTGTACCCAATGTCCACTTAACCACGGACATGTGGACAAGTGGAGCAGGGCAGGGTCAGGACTATATGACTGTGACAGCCCACTGGGTAGATGTATGGACTCCCGCCGCAAGAACAGCAGCGGCGGCACCAGTAGCAGCATCTCGCAAACGCCAACTCTTTCCTAGGCAGGCTACGCTTTGTATCACCGGTTTCCAGAATACGCACACAGCTGAAAACCTCTTGGTAACGAGGTGGAATTCAACGCTATATATGCTTCAGAGGTTGGAGGAGCAGCAAAAGGCCATTCAAGCTTATACAATTGAGCACAATATAGGAGGTGGAATGCACAGACTTGTGTCTGCCGGAAAGAGAGATCCAAGGTAGGTTTTAAATCTAGGATCGAGCACGGTGGCCAAAATGTAGTGATCTGATTTCAACAGATTGACCACCCGTGAATCCTTGTTAAGCGAATTAAGGGCTCCATCCACAAGTCCCACATGCCTAGCGGAATCGCTCCGTGTTAGCTCCTCCTTCAATGTCTCCAGCTTCTTCTGCAAAAGCCTGATGAGGGGAATGACCTGACTCAGGCTGGCAGTGTCTGAACTGACTTCACGTGTGGCAAGTTCAAAGGGCAGCAGAACCTTGCACAACGTTGAAATCATTCTCCACTGCGCTTGAGACAGGTGCATTCCACCTCCTATATCGTGCTGAATTGTATAGGCTTGAATGGCCTTTTGCTGCTCCTCCAACCTCTGAAGCATATATAGGGTTGAATTCCACCTCGTTACCACTTCTTGCTTCAGATGATGGCAGGGCAGGTTCAGGCGTTTTTGGTGTTGCTCCAGTCTTCTGTACGTGGTGCCTGTACGCCGAAAGTGTCCCGCAATTCTTCTGGCCACCGACAGCATCTCTTGCACGCCCCTGTCGTTTTTTAAAAAATTCTGCACCACCAAATTCAAGGTATGTGCAAAACATGGGACGTGCTGGAATTTGCCCATATTTAATGCACACACAATATTGCTGGCTTTTTCCGATGCCACAAATCCACAGGAGAGTCCAATTGGGGTAAGCCATTCCGCGATGATCTTCCTCAGTTGCCGTAAGAGGTTTTCAGCTGTGTGCGTATTCTGGAAACCGGTGATACAAAGCGTAGCCTGCCTAGGAAAGAGTTGGCGTTTGCGAGATGCTGCTACTGGTGCCGCCGCTGCTGTTCTTGCGGCGGGAGTCCATACATCTACCCAGTGGGCTGTCACAGTCATATAGTCCTGACCCTGCCCTGCTCCACTTGTCCACATGTCCGTGGTTAAGTGGACATTGGGTACAACTGCATTTTTTAGGACACTGGTGAGTCTTTTTCTGACGTTCGTGTACATTCTCGGTATCGCCTGCCTAGAGAAGTGGAACCTAGATGGTATTTGGTAACGGGGGCACACTACCTCAAGAAATTGTCTAGTTCCCTGTGAACTAACGGCGGATACCGGACGCACGTCTAACACCAACATAGTTGTCAAGGCCTCAGTTATCCGCTTTGCAACAGGATGACTGCTGTGATATTTCATCTTCCTCGCAAAGGACTGTTGGACAGTCAATTGCTTGGTGGAAGTAGTAAAAGTGGGCTTACGACTTCCCCTCTGGGATGACCATCGACTCCCAGCAGCAACAACAGCAGCGCCAGCAGCAGTAGGCGTTACACGCAAGGATGCATCGGAGGAATCCCAGGCAGGAGAGGACTCGTCAGAATTGCCAGTGACATGGCCTGCAGGACTATTGGCATTCCTGGGGAAGGAGGAAATTGACACTGAGGGAGTTGGTGGGGTGGTTTGCGTGAGCTTGGTTACAAGAGGAAGGGATTTACTGGTCAGTGGACTGCTTCCGCTGTCGCCCAAAGTTTTTGAACTTGTCACTGACTTATTATGAATGCGCTGCAGGTGACGTATAAGGGAGGATGTTCCGAGGTGGTTAACGTCCTTACCCCTACTTATTACAGCTTGACAAAGGCAACACACGGCTTGACAAATGTTGTCCGCATTTCTGTTGAAATACTTCCACACCGAAGAGCTGATTTTTTTGGTATTTTCACCAGGCATGTCAACGGCCATATTCCTCCCACGGACAACAGGTGTCTCCCCGGGTGCCTGACTTAAACAAACCACCTCACCATCAGAATCCTCCTTGTCAATTTCCTCCCCAGCGCCAGCAACACCCATATCCTCCTCATCCTGGTGTACTTCAACACTGACATCTTCAATCTGACTATCAGGAACTGTACTGCGGGTGCTCCTTCCAGCACTTGCAGGGGGCGTGCAAATGGTGTAAGGCGCATGCTCTTCACGTCCAGTGTTGGGAAGGTCAGGCATCGCAACCGACACAATTGGACTCTCCTTGTGGATTTGGGATTTTGAAGAATGCACAGTTCTTTGCGGTGCTTTTGCCAGCTTGAGTCTTTTCATTTTTCTAGCGAGAGGCTGAGTGCTTCCATCCTCATGTGAAGCTGAACCACTAGCCATGAACATAGGCCAGGGCCTCAGCCGTTCCTTGCCACTCCGTGTGGTAAATGGCATATTGGCAAGTTTACGCTTCTCCTCCGACAATTTTAGATTTTTGAGTCCTTTTTTTACTGATATTTGGTGTTTTGGATTTTACATGCTCTGTACTATGACATTGGGCATCGGCCTTGGCAGACGACGTTGCTGGCATTTCATCGTCTCGGCCATGACTAGTGGCAGCAGCTTCAGCACGAGGTGGAAGTCGATCTTGATCTTTCCCTAATTTTGGAACCTCAACATTTTTGTTCTCCATATTTTAATAGGCACAACTAAAAGGCACCTCAGGTAAACAATGGAGATGGATGGATACTAGTATACTTATGGATGGACGAGCGATTGCCGACACAGAGGTAGCTACAGCCGTGGACTACCGTACTGTGTCTGCTGCTAATATAGACTGGATGATAATGAGATAAAATTAAAATATATATATATATATATATATATATCACACTAGTACTGCAGCCGGACAGGTATATATTATGTAATGACGGACCTGCTGGACACTGTCTGTCAGCACTGCAGACTCCTAAAGTAAGCTACTAGTATCAAGAAGATAGAAAAAAAAAATAAACCATGGGTAGGTGGTATACAATTATGGATGGACGAGCGACTGCCGACACAGAGGTAGCTACAGCCGTGGACTACCGTACTGTGTCTGCTGCTAATATAGACTGGATGATAATGAGATAAAATTAAAAAATATATATATATATCACACTAGTACTGCAGCCGGACAGGTATATATTATGTAATGACGGACCTGCTGGACACTGTCAGCACTGCAGACTCCTAAAGTAAGCTACTAGTATCAAGAAGATAGAAAAAATAAATAAACCACGGGTAGGTGGTATACAATTATGGATGGACGAGCGACTGCCGAGTCCCGACACAGAGGTAGCTACAGCCGTGGACTACCGTACTGTGTCTGCTGCTAATATAGACTGGATGATAATGAGATAAAATTAAAATATATATATATATATATATCTCACTAGTACTGCAGCCGGACAGGTATATATTATGTAATGACGGACCTGCTGGACACTGTCTGTCAGCACTGCAGACTCCTATAGTAAGCTACTAGTATCAAGAAGATAGGAAAAAAAAAACCACGGGTAGGTGGTATACAATTATGGATGGACGAGCGACTGCCGACACAGAGGTAGCTACAGCCGTGGACTACCGCACTGTGTCTGCTGCTAATATAGACTGGATGATAATGAGATAAAATTAAAAAAAATATATATATATATCACACTAGTACTGCAGCCGGACAGGTATATATTATGTAATGACGGACCTGCTGGACACTGTCTGTCAGCACTGCAGACTCCTAAAGTAAGCTACTAGTATCAAGAAGATAGAAAAAAAAAATAAACCACGGGTAGGTGGTATACAATTATGGATGGACGAGCGACTGCCGACACAGAGGTAGCTACAGCCGTGGACTACCGTACTGTGTCTGCTGCTAATATAGACTGGATGATAATGAGATAAAATTAAAATATATATATATATATATATCACACTAGTACTGCAGCCTGACAGGTATATATTATGTAATGACGGACCTGCTGGACACTGTCTGTCAGCACTGCAGACTCCTAAAGTAAGCTACTAGTATCAAGAAGATAGAAAAAAAAATTAAACCAGGGGTAGGTGGTATACAATTATGGATGGACGAGCGACTGCCGACACAGAGGTAGCTACAGCCGTGGACTACCGTACTGTGTCTGCTGCTAATATAGACTGGATGATAATGAGATAAAATTAAAATATATATATATATATCACACTAGTACTGCAGCCGGACAGGTATATATTATGTAATTACGGACCTGCTGGACACTGTCTGTCAGCACTGCAGACTCCTAAAGTAAGCTACTAGTATCAAGAAGATAGAAAAAAAAAATAAACCACGGGTAGGTGGTATACAATTATGGATGGACGAGCGACTGCCGAGTCCCGACACAGAGGTAGCTACAGCCGTGGACTACCGTACTGTGTCTGCTGCTAATATAGACTGGATGATAATGAGATAAAATTAAAATATATATATATATATCACACTAGTACTGCAGCCGGACAGGTATATATTATGTAATGACGGACCTGCTGGACACTGTCTGTCAGCACTGCAGACTCCTAAAGTAAGCTACTAGTATCAAGAAGATAGAAAAAAAAAATAAACCACGGGTAGGTGGTATACAATTATGGATGGACGAGCGACTGGCGACACAGAGGTAGCTACAGCCGTGGACTACCGTACTGTGTCTGCTGCTTATATAGACTGGATGATAATGAGATAAAATTAAAATATATATATATATATATATATATATCACACTAGTACTGCAGCCGGACAGGTATATATTATGTAATGACGGACCTGCTGGACACTGTCTGTCAGCACTGCAGACTCCTAAAGTAAGCTACTAGTATCAAGAAGATAGATAAAAAAAAATAAACCACGGGTAGGTGGTATACAATTATGGATGGACGAGCGACTGCCGAGTCCCGACACAGAGGTAGCTACAGCCGTGGACTACCGTACTGTGTCTGCTGCTAATATAGACTGGATGATAATGAGATAAAATTAAAATATATATATATATCACACTAGTACTGCAGCCGGACAGGTATATATTATGTAATGACGGACCTGCTGGACACTGTCTGTCAGCACTGCAGACTCCTAAAGTAAGCTACTAGTATCAAGAAGATAGGAAAAAAAAATAAACCACGGGTAGGTGGTATACAATTATGGATGGACGAGCGACTGCCGACACAGAGGTAGCTACAGCCGTGGACTACCGTACTGTGTCTGCTGCTAATATAGACTGGATGATAATAAGATAAAATTAAAATATATATATATATATATATATATCACACTAGTACTGCAGCCGGACAGGTATATATTATGTAATGACGGACCTGCTGGACACTGTCTGCAGAATGCGTTTATAAAAACACCACACGACGAGTGTTTAACTTTTTCAGGCAGACAATCACAATATACTGGTGGTCAGCAGACAATCACAATACTGGTGGTCAGTGGTCACTGGTCAGTCACACTGGCAGTGGCACTCTGGCAGCAAAAGTGTGCACTGTACTTAAAATATGTACTCCTGCTATAACTGCTCCCCAGTCTCCCCCACAATTAAGCTGTGTGAGCACTGCAGTGAGCACTCAGCAGTCAGATAATGATATACAGTATATGATGCAGCACACTGGGCTGAGCACAGATATGGTATGTCACGATCCGGGTATCTGGACGCCATTTCTTACCCATCAGATGCCTCCTAAGGCTGGCTCAGCGCTCCAGGATCGGATCCCATCTGTTATCCTGATGTGTACATTCCTGTATCCTCTCCTGTCACTCTGGGACGCTGTCACAGTAAACGCCATATTACATCTGGCATGGCGTCTCCCGCGGCCTCCGCCGCCGTCCCTGAGCTTCTGCATGCAGTGTCAGAGTGGCGATTACGTCAGCCGCGGCCTCCGCTGTGTCCGCGTGGTTGGATGTGCACTTGTCAGCCTGGCGTCTCCTGTCTCCAGTGGCCGGCGCCACCATTACTGTTTTCATTACCACATGGATTACAAACCAAACTTCCCTCTAAGTGTCTGCATGGGCGCAGCCATCTTGGATTCTGTCAGCTGATCATTTTCTCCAATCTGTTGTCAGTATTGTTAATCTGCATAATTGCCTAGCCAATCCCTTCCTTGCTGCAGGTATAAATACACTGTGCCTGAGCAAGGAAGGCGTCAGTGCTTTGGTTGTCAAACCTAGTTCCTGTTTGTCTCTCTCCTGTGATTGTCTTCCAGGTTCCAGCTCCTGTCTCAAGACTTCCACCATAGAGACCCGCACCAGCATTCCACCTGCGGTGTAGCCTGACTCTCCAATCCATTGTGGATTCATCTGTTTCCAGCTACAACATTACCTGCTTCCAGCTCAGCTTCCAGCAGAGTACAGCTTCCCTTAAAGGGCCGGTGTCCTTTCTACACTTTACCACTCTCCACCGGTATTATTATTTCTCCGCTCTCAAGTTCTACATTTCAGTTCATATTTCATCGCTCCCAAGTTCATTTATTATTTAACTGGTTCCAGCCAGTATCCACTCCGTGCTAACAACAGTCTGGTTCCAGCCAGTATCCACAGCAGCTGTTTTATCTTCAGCAACCCAGCTTTTCCTGGAACACCAGCTGGCACAATCCTGGGTTATCTCCATTGCTACAGTCGGGCCTGGTAAGGACTTTCCATCTAGAAGATCATAAGAACTATCTCACACTACCAGTGCCCTGTGGCTCCTGCCATCCTGTAGTACCCAGGAACTGTATTTATTCTTTGCTGACTTTTACGTTTTCTTTTACTGCTGCTGTGTTGCGGAGTTGTCATAATAAACATCATTGACTTTTATCCAAGTTGTCGTGGTCACGCCTTCGGGCAGTTATTATTCATGTTACTTACATGTCCAGGGGTCTGATACAACCTCCCAGGTTCCGGTACATCTCAGCCCCTACAACTGAGGCTGCCTCCCGTCAGCTCAGGCCCTCAGTTGTGACAGTAAGCACTGACCTAATGAATCCAGCCGGAGACCAGGATCAAGCGGCCAGGCCGATGCAAGAACTGGCAGCCCGACTAGAACATCAGGAGGCTGCACAGGGCCACATCATCCGCTGTCTCCAGGATCTCTCTACTCGGCTGGATGGGATTCAGACAACTCTCCGTGGATCAGGCGCGTCTGGTGCGTCAACCACAGTGACTCCAGCTATAACCCCACCCACCTTACCCATTTCTGCTCCACGTCTTCATCTTCCAACGCCAGCAAAATTTGACGGATCTCCAAGATTCTGCAGGGGATTTCTCAACCAGTGTGAGATTCAGTTTGAGCTACAACCTGGCAATTTTCCCAGTGACCGTACAAAAATTGCCTACATTATTTCTCTTCTCAGTGGCTCAGCCCTTGATTGGTCATCACCGTTATGGGAGAGGTCCGACACCCTGCTATCTTCCTACACTGCCTTCGTGTCAACATTCAGGCGCATCTTCGACGAGCCAGGCCGGGTAACCTCAGCTTCATCCGAGATTCTCCGTTTACGCCAGGGGTCACGTACTGTAGGACAATATCTGATACAGTTCCAGATCCTGGCATCCGAACTGGCATGGAACGACGAGGCCCTGTATGCTGCATTCTGGCATGGCTTATCTGAGCGTATTAAAGATGAGTTAGCTACCAGAGACTTACCTTCTAAGTTAGATGAGCTAATCTCACTCTGCACGAAAGTTGATTTACGTTTCAGAGAGAGAGCAACTGAGCGTGGAAGATCATCTGCTCCAAAATCTTCTGCTCCTCCTCCTCGTCAACTGTCACCATCTAAAGATGAGCCCATGCAACTTGGCCGTTCCCGTTTAACTCCTGCTGAGCGCCGAAGACGTCTCTCCGAGTTTCTCTGTCTCTATTGTGCAGCTCCGTCTCACACCATTAATGCCTGTCCCAAACGTCCGGGAAACTCCAAATCCTAGCTCGCCAAGGAGAGGGCCGGCTAGGAGTAATGATCTCCTCTCCATCTCCTCAAGATTGTAATCTCCCAGTCTCGCTTCAAGTTGCTCAACGTTATCGGAACGTCATTGCCCTCCTTGATTCCGGAGCAGCTGGGAACTTTATTACCGAAGCCTATGTTAAACGGTGGTCCCTACCCACCGAGAGACTTCCTGCGTCCATCTCCTTAACTGCCGTGGATGGCAGCAAGATCTTTGAGGCAGTTATTTCTTTAAGGACTCTACCAGTTCGTCTGAGAGTGGGAGTTCTTCATTCCGAACTTATTTCTTTTTTAGTGATTCCAAGAGCCACACATCCTGTGGTCCTGGGCCTTCCATGGCTCCGTCTTCACAATCCTACAATTGATTGGACTACTACGCAAATCCTGGCATGGGGTTCCTCCTGTGCTGAGACATGTTTGTTTAAAGTATTGCCTGTCTGTTCTTCCTCCCCCAGGTCGTCTGATGTTCCACCTCCTCCATATCAAGATTTCACGGATGTGTTCAGTAAAGCTTCTGCTGATATCCTTCCTCCTCATAGAGAATGGGACTGTCCGATTGATCTCGTTCCAGGGAAGGTTCCACCTCGAGGCCGAACTTATCCGTTGTCTCTGCCTGAGACGCATTCTATGGAGGAATATATTAAAGAGAACCTAGCAAAGGGGTTCATTCGACCTTCTTCTTCTCCAGCCGGCGCAGGCTTCTTTTTTGTAAAAAAGAAAGATGGTGGTCTGCGGCCGTGCATCGACTACAGAGGTTTGAACGACATTACCATCAAGAACCGTTATCCTTTACCCCTGATTACTGAGCTCTTTGACAGAGTTAGCGGAGCTACCATCTTTACAAAGCTGGACTTGCGAGGTGCATACAATCTCATCCGGATCCGTGAGGGTGACGAGTGGAAGACCGCCTTTAACACCCGTGACGGACATTATGAGTACCTCGTCATGCCCTTCGGATTGAGCAATGCTCCAGCTGTCTTCCAGCATTTTGTCAATGACATCTTCAGAGACATTCTATATCGTCATGTCGTGGTCTATCTAGACGATATCCTCATTTTTGCCAACGATTTAGAGGAACATCGTTTTTGGGTTAAAGAGGTTCTGTCCCGTTTCCGTGTCAATCATCTCTATTGCAAATTAGAAAAATGCGTCTTTGAAGTCAAGTCCATTCCGTTTCTAGGGTACATTGTGTCCGGTTCCGGACTAGAGATGGATCCTGAGAAACTACAAGCAATCCAAAATTGGCCGGTACCCTTAACCCTCAAAGGGGTCCAGAGGTTCTTAGGGTTCGCCAACTATTACCGAAAGTTTATATGAGACTTTTCCACCATTGTGGCGCCTATTACTGCTTTCACTAAGAAGGGCGCTAACCCGTCCAAGTGGTCTGAAGAAGCCATGCAAGCATTTCATCTTTTAAAACAAAGGTTCATCTCTGCGCCTGTTCTGAAACAGCCTGACATCGACTCTCCTTTCATCTTAGAGGTGGATGCCTCCTCCGTTGGAGTAGGAGCGGTGTTGTCTCAGAGGGCTAAAGATGGCCATTTACACCCTTGCAGTTTCTTCTCCCGGTAGTTCTCCCCAGCTGAGCGCAACTATGCCATTGGCGACCAGGAGTTGCTAGCCATCAAGCTCGCTCTAGAAGAGTGGAGGTATCTGTTGGAGGGAGCTTCTCATTCAATCACCATACTTACAGACCACAAGAACCTTTTATACCTGAAGGGCGCACAATGTCTCAACCCTCGTCAGGCCAGATGGGCACTTTTCTTTTCCAGGTTCGACTTTAAACTCCAGTTCTGTCCGGGCTCTCAGAATCGCAAGGCCGATGCCCTTTCCCGCTCATGGGAGCAAGAAAATGAGTCAGAGTCTTCAGACAAGCATCCTATTATAAATCCGTTGGCATTCTCCACGGTAGGGATGGACTCTACGCCCCCATCATGGAAAAGTTTTGTGAAGCCGATGCTAAGGAAGAAGCTCATGCATTGGGCCCATGCTTCCCGTTTTGCCGGACATACAGGTATCCAAAAAACCCTGGAGTTTATCTCTAGGTCCTATTGGTGGCCAACTCTGAAAAAGGACGTCTTGGAGTTTATTGCATCTTGCCCAAAGTGTGCCCAACATAAAGTATCCCGCCAGTCGCCTGCGGGGCAACTGGTTCCACTATCCGTTCCCCGTCGACCATGGACCCACTTGTCGATGGATTTCATTACAGACTTACCCATGTGCAACAAGTTCAATACCATCTGGGTGGTAGTTGACCGGTTCACCAAGATGGCACACTTCATTCCTCTCACCGGTCTTCCGTCAGCTTCCAAGTTGGCTCAAGTATTCATACAAGAGATCTTCCGACTCCACGGTCTTCCTGAAGAAATTATCTCAGATCGAGGAGTTCAATTCACAGCCAAATTCTGGCGAAGTTTATGTCAAGTCCTCCAAGTCAAGCTAAAGTTTTCCACGGCTTACCATCCTCAGACCAATGGTCAAACCGAGAGGGTGAATCAGGACTTGGAGGCCTTCCTCCGCATCTATGTGTCCTCCTCTCAAGATGACTGGGTTCAATTACTTCCCTGGGCCGAGTTCTGTCATAACAACCAGTATCATTCTTCATCTGCTTCAACACCATTCTTCACTAACTTTGGATTCCACCCTAAAGTCCCTGAGTTCCAACCGCTTCCAGCAACTTCTGTTCCCGCAGTGGATATCACCTTGCATCAGTTTGCCAATATCTGGAAGAGCGTACGATCAGCTCTGCTCAAGGCATCGTTCAGGTACAAGAAGTTTGCGGATAAGAAGCGTCGAGCAGTTCCTGCTCTCAAGGTGGGTGATCGGGTATGGTTATCCACGAAGAATTTGAGGTTAAGAGTTCCCAGTATGAAGTTTGCACCTCGCTATATCGGTCCTTTCAAGATTGAACAAGTCATCAATCCTGTTGCTTACAGACTCCAGTTGCCTCCCTTCTTAAAAATACCCAGGACATTCCATGTTTCCCTGTTGAAACCGCTGATCTTGAATCGGTTTCATTCCTCACTTCCTCCAACTCCGAAAGTCCAAACTCAACGAGGCGTTGAGTATGAAGTGGCCAAGATCCTGGACTCACGTCACCGTTACGGTCAACTACAGTATCTTATTGACTGGAAGGGTTATGGTCCTGAGGAACGTTCATGGACCAATGCTTCTGATGTCCATGCTCCTGCCTTGGTCCGGAGGTTCCATTCCAAGTTTCCTCAAAAGCCATAGAAGTGTCCTGGGGCCACTCCTAAAGGGGGGGGTGCTGTCACGATCCGGGTATCTGGACGCCATTTCTTACCCATCAGATGCCTCCTAAGGCTGGCTCAGCGCTCCAGGATCGGATCCCATCTGTTATCCTGATGTGTACATTCCTGTATCCTCTCCTGTCACTCTGGGACGCTGTCACAGTAAACGCCATATTACATCTGGCATGGCGTCTCCCGCGGCCTCCGCCGCCGTCCCTGAGCTTCTGCATGCAGAGTGTCAGAGTGGCGATTACGTCAGCCGCGGCCTCCGCTCTGTCCGCGTGGTTGGATGTGCACTTGTCAGCCTGGCGTCTCCTGTCTCCAGTGGCCGGCGCCACCATTACTGTTTTCATTACCACATGGATTACAAACCAAACTTCCCTCCAAGTGTCTGCATGGGCGCAGCCATCTTGGATTCTGTCAGCTGATCATTTTCTCCAATCTGTTGTCAGTATTGTTAATCTGCATAATTGCCTAGCCAATCCCTTCCTTGCTGCAGGTATAAAAACACTGTGCCTGAGCAAGGAAGGCGTCAGTGCTTTGGTTGTCAAACCTAGTTCCTGTTTGTCTCTCTCCTGTGATTGTCTTCCAGGTTCCAGCTCCTGTCTCAAGACTTCCACCATAGAGACCCGCACCAGCATTCCACCTGCGGTGTAGCCTGACTCTCCAATCCATTGTGGATTCATCTGTTTCCAGCTACAACATTACCTGCTTCCAGCTCAGCTTCCAGCAGAGTACAGCTTCCCTTAAAGGGCCGGTGTCCTTTCTACACTTTACCACTCTCCACCGGTATTATTATTTCTCCGCTCTCAAGTTCTACATTTCAGTTCATATTTCATCGCTCCCAAGTTCATTTATTATTTAACTGGTTCCAGCCAGTATCCACTCCGTGCTAACAACAGTCTGGTTCCAGCCAGTATCCACAGCAGCTGTTTTATCTTCAGCAACCCAGCTTTTCCTGGAACACCAGCTGGCACAATCCTGGGTTATCTCCATTGCTACAGTCGGGCCTGGTAAGGACTTTCCATCTAGAAGATCATAAGAACTATCTCACACTACCAGTGCCCTGTGGCTCCTGCCATCCTGTAGTACCCAGGAACTGTATTTATTCTTTGCTGACTTTTACGTTTTCTTTTACTGCTGCTGTGTTGCGGAGTTGTCATAATAAACATCATTGACTTTTATCCAAGTTGTCGTGATCACGCCTTCGGGCAGTTATTATTCATGTTACTTACATGTCCAGGGGTCTGATACAACCTCCCAGGTTCCGGTACATCTCAGCCCCTACAACTGAGGCTGCCTCCCGTCAGCTCAGGCCCTCAGTTGTGACATGGTATGTGTGACTGTGTCACACTGTGTATCGTTTTTTTTCAGGCAGAGAACGGATTCTTTAAACTGGTGGCACTGGTCACTGCCACTGGTCACACTATCAGCAGCAAGTAGTACTCCTCCTATATTATGCTCCCCAAAATTTGTGTCTCTCTCTCTCTCTAGTACTATTAGTCACTCTAAACGGAGAGGACGCCAGCCACGTCCTCTCCCTATCAATCTCAATGCACGTGTGAAAAATGGCGGCGACGCGCGGCTCCTTATATAGAATGCGAGTCTCGCGATAGAATCCGAGCCTCGCGAGAATCCGACAGCGGGATGATGACGTTCGGGCGCGCTCGGGTTAACCGAGCAAGGCGGGAGGATCCGAGCCTGCTCGGCCCCGTGTAAAAAAAGCTGAAGTTCGGCGGGTTCGGATTCAGAGAAACCGAACCCGCTCATCTCTAGGATGTACACGGTGATATATCGGAGGATGATGATGAGGTGGACATCTTGCCTCTGTAGAGCCAGTTTGTGCAAGGAGAGATTAATTGCTTCTTTTTTGGTGGGGGTCCAAACCAACCCGTCATTTCAGTCACAGTCGTGTGGCAGACC
The DNA here is from genome assembly GCF_028390025.1 of Pseudophryne corroboree. Classification (NCBI taxonomy): domain Eukaryota; kingdom Metazoa; phylum Chordata; class Amphibia; order Anura; family Myobatrachidae; genus Pseudophryne; species Pseudophryne corroboree. Next base: position 353,833,129 of record NC_086444.1, read on the forward strand.
CTGTCACTGAAATGATGGGTTGGTTAAAGTGTGCATGTCCTGTTTATACAACATAAGGGTGGGTGGGAGGGCCCAAGGACAATTCCATCTTGCACCTCTTTTTTCTTTCATTTTTCTTTGCGTCATGTGCTGTTTGGGGAGTATTTTTTGGAAGGGCCATCCTGCGTGACACTGCAGTGCCACTCCTAGATGGGCCAGGTGTTTGTGTCGGCCACTAGGGTCGCTTAGCTTACTCACACAGCTACCTCATTGCGCCTCTTTTTTTCTTTGCATCATGTGCTGTTTGGGGAGTGTCTTTTGGAAGGGCCATCCTGCGTGACACTGCAGTGCCACTCCTAGATGGGCCAGGTGTTTGTGTCGGCCACTTGGGTCGCTTAGCTTAGTCATCCAGCGACCTTGGTGCAAATTTTAGGACTAAAAATAATATTGTGAGGTGTGAGGTGTTCAGAATAGACTGAAAATGAGTGGAAATTATGGTTTTTGAGGTTAATAATACTTTGGGATCAAAATGACCCCCAAATTCTATGATTTAAGCTGTTTTTTAGGTTTTTTTGAAAAAAACACCCGAATCCAAAACACACCCGAATCTGACAAAAAAAATTCGGTGAGGTTTTGCCAAAACGCGGTCGAACCCAAAACACGGCCGCGGAACCGAACCCAAAACCAAAACACAAAACCCGAAAAATTTCAAGTGCACATCTCTAGTATAAACAGTTTAAATTATGATCGTGGTAATAAAAAATTAAAAAAGACTTGGCAATCAATGTTCTTTGGTAGTAGTGTCACATATCCCTCCGCCCTAGTTACTGCTCTGCCAGCATCATCAGGGAAACTGCACTTTGATTCAATTGCTTCAAACAGCAAGGTAATGCGTACAAGCATTTATGTACTAACCTGATTCTTAATCTGTCATATATCAGTGAGCCTGTTCTGGAAAATCAACACTGATACAGCACTGCTCAATAAGGAGTCACTTCCATAACATAGAAGGAAAAGAGACTTTGAAATAAAATGGATACATTTAAAAATAATATGCAAGCCGTATAATGGGGGTAATTCCAAGTTGATCGCAGCAGGAATTTTTTTAGTAGTTGGGCAAAACCAAGTGCACTGCAGGGGGGCAGATATAACATGTGCAGAGAGAGTTAGATTTGGGTGTGGTGTATTCAAACTGAAATCTAATTTGCAGTGTAAAAATAAAGCAGCCAGTATTTACCCTGCACAGAAACAATATAACTCACCCAAATCTAACTCTCTCTGCAAATGTGCAAATGTTATATCTGCCCCCCCCCCCTGCACTGCACATGGGGGGTCATTCCGAGTTGTTCGCACGCAAGCTGCTTTTAGCAGCTTTACACACGCTAAGCCGCCGCCTACTGGGAGTGAATCTTAGCTTCTTAAAATTGCGACCGAAAGATTAGCAGAATTGCGAATAGACACTTCTTAGCAGTTTCTGAGTAGCTTTAAACTTACTCGGCATCTGCGATCAGTTCAGTGCTTGTCGTTCCTAGTTTGACGTCACAAACACACCCAGCGTTCGCCCAGACACTCCCCCTTTCTCCAGCCACTCCCGCGTTTTTCCCGGAAACGGTAGCGTTTTTTCGCACACTCCCATAAAACGGCCTGTTTCCGCCCAGAAACACCCACTTCCTGTCAATCACACTCCGATCACCAGAACGAAGAAAAAACCTTGTAATGCCGTGAGTAAAATTCCTAAGTGCATAGCAAATTTACTTGGCGCAGTCGCAGTGCGGACATTGCGCATGCGCATTAGCGACTAATCGCTCTGTTGCGAAAAAAAAATACAGAGCGAACAACTCGGAATGACCCCCATGGTTTTGCCCAATTGCTAACAAACTTGCTGCTGCAATCAACTCAGAATTACCCCCAATGTTATCTATGTCTCTAACAACAATTCTGGCTTGTAATAGCAAACATTTAAAAATGACAGTGCACAGACCCCAAAAGGATTATTCCATCATCTTCACATTCAGGTATTTTGTGGCGCCAAATAAAATCCAGTCTAGTATATAAACTAAGGCATGATGAAGTGTGGAATCCTTTTGCATAATTGTATTCTAGACCTTCAATACCAAGGCCAAAATAGTCCTATCCTGCAAGAACAAGTACCATTTGTATGAGACGTTTAGGAATAGAATAAAACATGCCTTCAGCACAATGAGCCTGATTTAGAGGTGGGCGCTCATGCATTCGCTATAGCAGCCACTATCTCAACAGCAGCTACGAAAATCTGCAAATGATAATCTCAGGTCCCTCTGTGCAACAAAGTGCAACGGAGAGTACTAGCGCTGAGACTTGCACTGTCTGAGACCATGGACAGTGCAACATTGATGGTGGTTCTCTACAGTCCACCATCGGAGCACCATTACAACCACCAATAGCAATTGTGACAGGATATGGGCTTCTCAGTGATTTCATCTCAGGTAAATCTATCTGCGTTTGCTATAGCCCATTCACTGGCACACCTGTGACACTCCCATAAAACAGACTTTGTTTTGCAAACTCTTCAGGTCACCTCCCAGTCACTGCGCACAGGAACGGACATGGTTATTCGTCATCATCTTTATTGCAAGCAACTCCCTATGCAACAGCTGGGATCCAACAGCACTGGGCAAGGCCGCCCAACATGCTGACCGGCGCCTCCCCCCCTTCAACAAGCAGAAATTGCGTTCGCTTTGCAATTTCTGTTGTCAGCAGAAACTAAGGAGGACTCTTGCCAGTGCAGCTTAGCTGCGGCTGCAGGAGTCCCGGCACCATCTTATCTGTCGTGGCTGCCACCGTGATCATGCCCCGACACCTCCCGTTCACACCGCCCATTGTTCGGGTCACCCCACCCCCGCAACGCTCCATCTCACATCTTTTAAGCAAAAATTCCGGTTGGATCGCACACAGCGATCCAACCTGAATTAGCCCCACAATCCTGCAGATGAGCTAGTTGTGTATCAAAATAGTATAGTTTGAAATGGGGTAATGCCAACCCCCCCAAGGCCTTGGACCTAGTAAGAGTGGCATGTATTCATCCAGACCAAGAACGAGGCATAGCTGTCAATTTTCTGAAAGATGTATTGATGGAGGTATACCAGGGATTTCTGAAAGAAGTAAAGTAGTTTAGGTTGAACCCCCACTTTAACTAAATATACCCTTTCAGTTAAGACAAGGGTAATATCCACCAAACGTGAACCTAGAATATCCATGAGATCGACAGAAGGTTACTAACTGTACCTCATTTTCTATAGAGAAGGCCTAAAGATCCGTGATCTGGCTGATGAAGGCAGGGGCATAGGGAGTGCTGTTCCAGTGGAGCTCGAGCTCCAGGCGCCCAAGACAGTACAGTGCGCCGCATCTCGACTCCACCAGAACCTCCGCCTGGCCGCATGCAGCTGGCAGCCGCAGCTGTCAGTCACTGACAGCTGGAAGCCTGAGCTACATCAAATCTCTCCCTCCACTCTCCTCTGGTCCATGACTTGCGTGTGACGCCACGCGTCACATGCACGGACGGGCGGAGACACGGCCAGCAGCAGTCGGGAAGCAGGAGTGGGGCAGGTGAGTATTTTTGTTGTTGTTGTTTTTTTTAATTTTGTGTTTGCGGGGCAACCAGGGGGCACAGCTACAGGAGGCACAATTACTTGGAACACACCGACTGGGGGCACAACTACTCCGGGCACAGCTACAGGGGGCAAATCTACAGGGGGCACAACTACTCTGGGCACAGGTACTGGGAAAAAATCTATGGGGGCACAACTACTGGGGACAAATCTACAGGGGGCACAGCTACAGGGGACACAGCTATTCCGGGCACAGCTACAGGGGGCAAAACTACACGGGTCACAACTACTGAGGGCAAATCTACAGGGGGCACAACTACTGGGTCCATAACTACATGGGGCATAACTGTGGCCATGCCCCTTCCCTATAAAGCCACTCTCCTATTTTTTGCTGTGCGCCTTCGGCGCGCACTATATTTGACCTGTGGGTGTGTGTGTGTGTGTGTGTGTGTGTGTGTGTGTGTGTGTGTGTGTGTGTGTGTGGGGTGGGGGACACCAAAGGAAACTTTTGCCCTGGTTGCCACAAGGTCTAAACCGGCCCTGGTGGCCACGCCCCCAATTCAGTACAGGGGAGGGGGACGCCGAAACACACCTTGCTCCAGGCACCATGACACCTTGCTACACCTCTGGATGAAGGTACCATGCAAATAAGCCTTAAAGCTATCCAAAACTATTGGAAGAAAAGCAGTCTATTATTATTATCCTTTATTTATGGTATATGGTGCCACAAGGGATCTGCAGCGCCCAATTACGGAGTACATAAACAAGTAAGCAAAACAAGAAAACAGTGACTTATAGTTCAAGACAATATAGGATAAGTACAGGGTATACACATAAAGCTGCATCAGCAGACGACACTGAAGTAAGTTTCAGGGTGGCCGAAAACCGAGTGATTTGATGCCGTCAAAGGGACTATGGAATAGAGATGATAGTTTAAGTAAGCAAAGAAAAAGCACATGAGGGAAGAGGGCACTGGTTGTGAGAGACTACATTCTAAAGGGGAGGGGCAGACAGACAGGAGTGACACAGATGGGGTAGACAGTGAGCATGTAACAGAGGGCTTAGGATGAGAGTTTGCTGGGTTTGGTGAAGAAGTGGGTCTTCACCAAACCCAACAAAGGATAGCACACTTTGCTGTTTGATCCTGGAAATATTTACGAGATTAAAAAGACAGGTTTGTGAGAGGTACTGAATGTGTGGTTTGAAGAAGAGGGAGGAGTCAAGGATTACTCCAAGACAGCACACTCGGGAGAATAGTAGTATCATCAATAGATAATGAAATTGTGGGAGGTAAAGTTAAGTGGGAGGGTGGGAAGATGATTAGCTCAGTCTTAGACATGTTAAGTTTAAGAAAACGCTGGGACATCCAAGAATAGATAGCAGAGAGACAATTGGATACACGAGTAAGGAGAGTGGGGGAGAGGTCAGGGGAGGAAAGGTAGATTTGAGTATCATCAGCATAAAGTTGGTATTGTAAGTCAAAAGAGCTAATGAGCTCACCTAAAGACAAAGTATTGAGAGAGAAAAGGAGCGTACCAAAGCAGAACCTTGATGGACACCTACAGTTAGTAGAAGTAGGGGGAGGTGGAGTCATGAGAGGCAACAGAGAGGTAAGAGGACAGCCAGGAGACCAGAGTATCACACAAACCAAGTACTACTGGATTTGCAGAAGGAAAGGGTGGTCCACAGTGTCAAAAGCAGCAGTGAGGTCAAGGAGAATAAGCAGAGAGCAGTGGCCCTTGGATTTTGCAGAAAGGAGGTCATTGCAGACTTTCGTGAGGGCAGTTTCAGTGGAGTGGGGAGGATGGAAGCCAATGGGTCAAGCTGTGTGTGGGACAAAAGAAAGGCAGTAAGGTGGTTGTACACAATATGCTGAAGGTGTTTGGAGGCAAAAGGGAGGAGAGAGATGGATGGGTAATTGGAAAGAGTGTGTTTATCAAGGGTAGGTTTTAAAGAATAGGGAGACGAGTGCTTGCTTGAATGCAGAGGGGACAGTGCCTGATAAGAGGGAGAGACTGAGGAGGTGGGCAAGATGGAAACAGGCAGAATAAGAAAGGTAGCCGACAAGGTGGGAGAGGATAGGGCCAAGTAGGGAGGTGGAGCGGGGGATCGGAGGAGGAACGGATGAGGGCAATGACTTCCTCACCAAATACATAGGAGAAAGATGTCAGAGTGTTTATTCTTGTGAATAACTAAGGGACCATGTATCCATTTTTAATATAGTATACATTCCCCCAGTCTTCCAATCAGACGTATGGCCAAATCCTAGAATCTACTAAATTTTCACCATTTATCTTCACCTAATTGATATGCTTTGATATCGTGATGGCAAAAATTACCTCCCTCTCATTAAAATAAACGCAACCCTACATCCAGTTTCCCATCCTCTTTACTATTAGGGCTGCCTAACGCACTTAACTCACTTACCCTGAAAGAAAGCTATCACAAAGCTGCAGTTTCAAATACAGCACAAACATTTCTAGTCTTTCCACCATTAATTCTAGCAACTGCAGTGTAATAGTCCTCCTGAGGTCTTGGATCACTGTAGGTCACTTCCATCCTGCCAGCACCCCCCTTACATTAAAGTTCCTTGCGACATCTGGCCTGCTAAGGACTGTAATTAAAATAAACGCTTGTCAGCACTCCTGCTGCTGAGCTTGCTGCATATCCACTTTCCCTCATCTTCCACAGGAATTTTCCCTTACTCTTAATTTGAGGTACTCCTGGATGCCACTGTGAATGTCAGTTGTCCAAATGCTTACAGTAAACAGTCCATATATTCCTTGCCATGCAGGCATGAATCAGCTTAATACTGTTCTGCACAAATCCTTCAACTTTCAAATCTGTTCCTTCCTCCACATTGAATATCCCTTATTCTTATGGAACTCCTGCACTACTGATGTGAGACCCCTAGAGCCCTAAATAGGTTCTTCTGCCAGTAGTAATCCCCCACCACCACTGCTGTTCCCTTAGTACTCAATACGCACTCCAGTACTTAGGGAGCCCCTGGACTTAATACCTCCAGCAGTAAGGGCACACATGCAATAGGCTGGAGACCACAGGACACCGGACTGAAGAATAACTGAGAATTAGGGGTCTATTTACTAAGCCTTGGATGGAGATAAAGTTGCTGGAGATAAAGTACCAGCCAATCGGCTCCTAACTGCCATGTCACAGGCTGGGTTTGAAAAATGACAGTTAGGAGCTGATTGGCTGGTGCTTTATCTCCAGCCACTTTATCTCTCTCCAAGGCTTAGTAAATAGACCCCTTAGAGAGCTGGGTCGGAATCTCAGCCAAGGCAGATGAGGCTCTATGAAGATGACTAGGAGGCACTGAGTCGATAGTATTCTGGCATTGAGTAGATGGTATGCAGGCAATGAGCAGATGATATATCTTGCAAGCTGAGAGCAGGTACACTGGGAAGGCAAACAAAGGGCTAACACAATAGGCTGGAGGTGGGTAAAGTACTGGGCAATAAATAGGACATAGATGGGCAGGAAATATGGCAGAGTAGCCACAGAACCAGCAAGGTTTGCAGACTAGGACTAGCGGCTTATTCACAAAGCACAAACTATAACCAGCACTGGAGACTTGGGGTCAGTGCCTTATAACAGTTTAAGGGGTGATGTACTAATCAGTGATAAAAGTGGAGAAGTTGCCCATGGTAACCATCAGCATTGATGTTACATTTATAATTTGCATACCATAAAAGTATACAGAGCAGCTGATTGGTTGCCATGGGCAACTTCTGGCTCACTTTTATCACTGCTTAGTACATGTCCCCCTTAGGCACCAATCAGGAGTGCTGGACTGGGAGTGTCTTTATTAAAACAAACATAATGCAGCTGCAGTGCTGCATGTAGACACCTGCAGTGACAAGCGTCTGAGTAGCCAGGCTGAGTAGCTAGGCAACTGGAGACGTGCTAGCAGAGTGGCGCCCCAGTTGCCTAGCGACGGGAACTTTGTGTTATACTCGAGACCGCTCTGCCATTCATCATCCACAAGCGTAATTACAAGTGGTAGTTTATGTGAGTGACTGCAGGACTTTCAGTAAGCTAACCAACTTAAGTTGCTTCAATCCATTACGATACCTATTACACATGTATCAATCAAGGTGTGCCTAACAATATAACTCAATATATATAATACAACTCAATATATCTAATTGTCATTGTACTTGTCTATTTTTACTTAGTGCTTATGGTTAATAAATTTAAAAAATGTAACGTCGGCTCTCATTCTTTCCCTGGTCCACTGCGCAGCCGTTCTTTTGTTTTTATTATTTGTTTTTATTATTCTTTGCTTGACACCCACTTAGTGTTTACGGCCGCGCGATTTGTCAGGGGAATTTCCTTTATTATCAAGTCTATTACATAGGCGCTTTTACAAGCAGTTATTTGGTTCTTTTTTCACTTTCAGAGGTACCCTGGGTTGGTGATCCAGGACCAATTAAAATTATTATGGTCAATGTAATAGGCAAAACCAGTGCTTGTGGCTTCCAATCATAAAGCATGTGAGCAAACAGAAGTGAATCCTGTTTCACGCCACGTCATTGTACCTAAGGATGACATATAAGCACATATATATTTAATTTAATATATTTTTCTTAATTTCAACATTAACAAACTTTGATACTTTGGTTGCCATGAAAAAGATTCTGATACTCTAGGGTGTCATGATTCAAAAATATTTGGAAACTACTGGGCTATGCAATTGTCTATTAACCAGTCTTTGAGGTACAGTAGGATATCATTAGTGTAGAGTGGATATTGCTGTAAAATGAGCACAAGAGCTGATGAGATCACCAGTGAGTGAAGTATACAGGGAAAGGGGAAAAGTTAATAATATCACCTAGATATCCCAATTTTCAAGTGTTAGAAATGATGAGTTGAATGCAGCATTTATTCATCATATATACAATGTATACATCAAGGTAGATCACAATTCTGTAAAATCAGTGATACACCGCAAAAAAAGCATAAAATCTTTGATGTTAGAAAACAGTTGTACTGATTGTATTTGATCGTATCTTCTAGTTTCGGCTTTTTCCAGAAGCCAATTAAATCTGTTGATAAAAATCCAACGCATTTCGTCCATAGGACTTCATCAGGGGGTCTATTATCTAGGTGATAAACAAATGTCAGTAATTTTAACTGAATTGGTGGATGTAACTATCACCGACCTTAAGTGAAATACATACCAATTTGCTAAATGATTTTTGTTATTAAGTGCGTTGATAACGACAAGAGTGTCCAGCTGAAAAAGAATCTATAAAATCATATGTTACAATCAGAACTCAAAAAAATCATATTTGACCATCAAATATACAGGAGGACGAACAGCAAATATGTGACAAAGATGGCAGTGGAAGCTTAACAGAATGCTGACACTAAAAAAGTTTACAAAAACAGGTAAGTCACAGATACATTGACTATCAAAAATGCATAAAAGGAAAAATATGTGTCAGAAACGGCAATGGAGGCTTTACAGAGTACTGACTCCAATAGAGTTCTCAAAAACAGGCACATCACAGTCATATTATGTCAGATACAAAAGTTCATTATACATACTGGTACAAATACTTCACAGGGTATATGTGTTTTAAAATAGTAGATAAGAAGCAGGTCGCTGTAAAACGGCCTATAATAAAAACAAATGCAAACGGATTATCATGATGGATAATACATTTCATTATCCGAAATTTAACTCAAGAATAATATATATATATATATATATATATATATACATACAGTACATATATATATATATATATATATATACATACATACAGTATATATATATATATATATATATATACTTATTTATCAAGGGGCCCAGCCTATGCAATCTCTAATGGTTAGCCATGCCTCTGTGGTGGCTGGCCACACCACCCTCTGTAGACTGGTTTGGTTGCACCCCTAGGCAAAGGCCCCCACTACTACATTACCCCTTTGGGCCCTCCATGTCCCAATATGACACTGGCGGTGGGTGCATCATCTCTTTCAGCAGAGCAGGCTGGGTGGCACCAGGCAGGAGCCAGCCTTCCCCCTATTGCAGGTGTTAGCAGTGCTCCTGATACAGAGATGACTAGCTCCGTTGGAAGAGCAGCGTGACGACTCCACCACTATAGCAGCAACACACAGGTGATGCTGTGCATGCATGTGCCCCTTCAGGGCTTGGAGCCCAGGAGGCAGGCATCTCCATTGCCTCTGGGAGTTACGTCCCTGACGCTGAGTGTAAACATCAATAAAGACATAACAGCAGCTACACTAAAAACAGTAATAATATCAGTGGAAGGGTTCAGGATGCACTCAGCTAATCAGAAGCAGCTGCCGATCGCCATCTTCATTAGTGCATATTTTGCACCTGGGCTCAAGCGCCCACAAGTTATATTCCTCCTGAAAGGTGCTTTTGCATCTTTGCTGTGCGTCTTTATTGTACTTGGCCAATGCATACATGCCCACCCCTTCACTCCACCCCAAATCTACATACTGATGTACAGTATGTGTAAGAATGTTTTGTGTACATGCAAAAAAAGGCAGCTTGTATCAAAAGATACTCTGCCATCCAAGTCTACATCAGCCACTCTTGGTATATGCATATACAGAAAAAGAAGTAATGTTAATTAGAGATGAGCGGGTTCGGTTCCTCGAGATCCGAATTCCCCCGAACTTCACCCATTTTACATGGTTCCGAGGCAGCCTCGGATCTTTCCGCCTTGCTCGGTTAACCCGAACGAGGCCGAACGTCATCATCCCGCTGTCGGATTCTCGCGAGATTCGTATTCTATATAAAGAGCCGCGCGTCGCCGCCATTTTCACTCGTGCATTGGAGATTGAACGGGGAGGACGTGGCTGCGTTCTCTCCCTGAAAAGCTCCATAATCTGTGCTCAGTGTGCTGCAAATATCTGTGCTCAGTGTGCTGCAAATATCTGTGCTCAGTGTGCTTAAAATATCTAGGTTCTCTGCCTGAAAACGCTCCATATCTGTGCTCAGTGTGCTGCAAATATCTGTGCTCAGTGTGCTTTATTGTGGGGACTGGGGACCACCAGTATATAATTAATTATACTTATAGTAGTACAGTACAGTAGGCCATTGCTCTATCTTGCAGCTCTGTGTCACTGCAAGTATCCATTCCATATCTGTGCTGCATTTTTATGAGCAGTATATAGTATTACAGTGCAGCATTTTGGTGACCCAACAGTATATAGTTGTGTACAGTAGGCCATTGCTGTATCTTGCAGCTCTGTGTCACTGCAAGTATCCATTCCATATCTGTGCAGCATTTTTGTGAGCAGTATATATAGTATTACAGTGCAGCATTTTGGTGACCCAACAGTATATACAGTAGTTGTGTCTAGTAGGCCATTGCTGTATCTTGCAGCTCTGTGTCACTGCAAGTATCCATTCCATATCTGTGCAGCATTTTTGTGAGCAGTATATATAGTATTACAGTGCAGCATTTTGGTGACCCAACAGTATATAGTTGTGTACAGTAGGCCATTGCTGTATCTTGCAGCTCTGTGTCACTGCAAGTATCCACCCATTTCATTTTCTTCCAGTGATTTGGACCAATAATACCATTGATTAGAACGAATAATTCCAGTGATTTTGTCATTTTCTTCCAGTGATTTGGATCAATAATACCATTGATTAGAACGAATAATTCCAGTGATTTTGTAATTTTCTTCCAGTGATTTGGACCAATAATACCATTGATTAGAACGAATAATTCCAGTGATTTTGTCATTTTCTTCCAGTGATTTGGACCAATAATACCATTGATTAGAACGAATAATTCCAGTGATTTTGTCATTTTCTTCCAGTGATTTGGACCAATAATACCATTGATTAGAACGAATAATTCCAGTGATATTGAGGTGTTTGTGTCGCTTAGCTTAGCCGTCCAGCGACCACAGCGCACCTCTTTTTCTCTTTTCTTTGCATCATGTGCTGTTTGGGGCCAATTTTTTTAAGTGCCATCCTGTCTGACACTGCAGTGCCACTCCTAGATGGGACAGGTGTTTGTGCCGCCCTCTTGGGTCGCTTTGCTTAGTCATCTAGCGACCTCGGTGCAAATTTTAGGACTAAAAATAGTATTGTGAGGTGTGAGGTGTTCAGAATAGACTGGAAATGAGTGGAAATTGTGGTTATTGAGGTTAATAATACTATAGGATCAAAATTATCCCAAATTCTATGATTTAAGCTGTTTTGGAGGGGTTTTTAAAAAAAAACAAACACCCGAATCCAAAACACGCCCGAATCCGACAAAAAATTTTCAGGGAGGTTTTGCCAAAATGCGTACGAATCCAAAACACGACCGCGGAACCGAATCCAAAACCAAAACACAAAACCCGAAAAATTTCCGGTGCACATCTCTAATGTTAATGCATGCATAGGATAAGAACTGAAGATAGAGAGGAACAGTGACTGGTAATGCCACGGGAAAGGCATTTTGACATGCATGCATCATAGGGGTAATTCCAAACTGGCATCTTGCCTAGGTACCCATGTAGCCTTAGGGGGAAATGTACTAAGCAGTGATAAAAGTGGAGAAGTGAGCCAGTGGAGAAGTTGCTTATGACAACCAATCAGCATTGATGTAACATTTATCATTTGCATACTATAAAAATATACAGAACAGCTGATTGGCTGTCATGGGCAACTTCTCCACTGGCTCACTTCTCCACGTTTATCACTGTTTAGTACATGTCCCCCTTAATCTGGTACTGCAAGAAATTATACAGTATACAGTACAATTTAGCTGACATTGATATAGAAGTATGACACCATAAAACGTTAATTTTAGGGCCAGTTTCACATATACAGTACAACTGGACTTTTACTATCTTGTACTTTCACAATGCTAGACCATTCAACTTATAGCCACCTAGCTGCAACCCTACACGTATTCAGCAGGATACAACTCTGGAGTCAGAATAATCATTGAAAATGCTCAGAATAATATAAACATTTTAATAGAAGCTTTCAGGGATGGCAGGATCCTGTTGCTGGAGCTGTAAGGGTTTATCTATCCCCACAAACTGGAGTCAGGTTGCAGAATGTTTTGTCTACTGGGTTATTCGTCTCTCACTAATAAGCCGCTCTACTTTGAAGAGGAAGGAAGTAAAAAAAAGATAAAATGGTTTCAAGGAAAATGGCTGCTGAAACATCACTAATCAGAGCTGCAAAGTGCATCTGTGGAACTTCTATAACATCCATGGGTACAATTTGTGGGAGGGTCAATCTTTGAAGTTTGGAAAATACTCCCAGTGCTCACAGCTGTCTTTTTAAGTCCTTTAAGACAGTAACATGATTTCTGCTGGCTATGGATACAAAGCATTTCTCACTTGTCCCAATCTTACAGCACCCTGTTTATCTAAGCGCAGGTTCCTCTTTCAGGGTTTTTTTCTCTTTAAGATGTACTGTTCTGTATAGATAAACCAATCACTTCACAGTAAAAAGTGTTTTTATTTATTAGTTATACTTTTCTTCACTGCATTTATCATAGCACCCATGTTGTATTTGATATTATGTTTTAGTGTTGTAGTTGTGAATACTATGGCCATTTATATTACTAGCAGCTGCAGGCCCCATGAGCAGGGGAGTCCCCTATCACATTCACCTGACTCTTCTTTTCTTTAATCATAGGTCACTGCCTATTGTAAAGTGGATCTATAGTAATTCATAGCTGTTGACTTTGTGGGACTAGATTCTGGGAGATCCTGGAGGATGTGGTTCCAGGGAAACTGCGACCATGTGTAAGTGGGGGTGTATGTTTTTGGGGGATGGGCACTTTTCTGCAGAAGCGGACAAGATGCAGGAGGGTTGTCTTATCCCAGGAAATCTTGAAATTCAGGAGGCTACAGGAAATTCCCAGGAGAGTAGAAAAATATGTAGTAATTATAAGCGAGCTACAATTATCTCAAGTAATTAAAGGCAGTCTGTATCTAAAAGACCGCTGAGGTGGGTGTTAATGTCTGTGAATTAAATAATATAAAATCTATCTCTAGGGCCCTACAGGTTTTTCCATTTGAAAAACTTGAATTTCAATTGCCCTAGATTAATGGAAAACATGACTTTGATTGTAAATGGTGAAAGATCAGTGTCAAATAGAGGTAGGTTTCAATAATAATGAGTCAAAGAACCTCAAATTAACAGACAAAAGACCCATATGGTAGCAAAATATGTTTGTGGCTCACAGGAAACTAGAAGTAGCGTATTCTTTGTGAATAGGCAAAGCTATTTAATCTATTAGGTTTTACTCACCTGATACAGGGGACATAACCATCTAGATGACAGGATGACAATCTTCATTAGTGAAAATAATCCTCCTTGGAACAGTGCTAAAAATTTTTTTAGAAACAGACATAATAGAATGTGTTATAAACACAATCAGTGAAATAAAGGTTAAAATTCACATAAAAAAAGATCTTAACCAATGCTTCGATGATAAGAAAAAAAAATTAAGAAATAAAAATAAAAGGGTGCAATACATCTAAAAAACAATCATGCATCTGAAGAGAGTGCACTCACATTTGGATGAGATCAGTAAAATCTGTTATGATGACGTAGGCTGCTTGCCTGTGAAACGCGTGGGTCTGGTTTATTGTAGAATATACTTACTTTGCATAGGATGAAAATTGACTATTATTGAAAATGATAACTGAAATCTTTTCCAAATTTGAGCTTACTCTTTGTATGCATAAATATGTATACGAATGTATTGAACCATTTGTATTCTTTATTTACTTGTAGAATAAAAGCAGCATGAATATGCTACAGTATATCTGCACCCAAATGATACTGTGACTGCCTGGGTAGCAATAAGCTCCATGTCAGACATAAAATACAGAGCATTCTGATGCAACAATGACCAATACAAGCAGAAATATCTATACTTCACAAGTGCCTACGATTGCTTGTACTTAATTCTGCATTGGAATGTTCTCTTCATTATTTAGTTTTGGCAGATGCTGTGGATAAATTGTAACCATGCTGTACACTTATTAGCTCTGTTTTAAATTCCACTGTGAATTTTGACCCACTTTGGCTTAGTCTCATCTGTATTTTTAAACTTCTTGAAACAATAACAAGCATATACCCTAGAAAGTTGAGTTAGCACGGTAACCTCATGACTCACCATTCCTTTAGATCTTTATACAAGTCACACATGGGATGGAATATTTAACGCCCTATCAGTCCTTGGCATTTCTAACCAGCAACTGGTGCTAAGAGAATTTTCCCTTCTAAAATGATCCCTATTTGGCTTAAGACCTCTGACCTTACTCTAGAGGTTACCAAGTTAGTGTGGCTGAGACGCTCCACCTGTTGGTGTACACAGCTGAGGAGAATCCCTGGAGGAAAGCCCAGGTGCTGATTGTAATCCTAGCTTATAATTACTCTGGATCTGCCTTTGCCCACAGAACTGAAGTGCCACCAAATAAAGAGATTACATTTAGTTATTCAGCGTAAAATTATTGTGATTGGTTAATACATGTTTTGTTTCACTAAGAAAGCATTCTGTTATATTAGTGCTCTTGTGCCAGACATTGGGATATTGGGCAGATCAATCCATCACCTTACTTTGGTAAATCCTGCCAATTGTATAAGAGAACAAGGACAGTCATGACTTCGTGTGACCAACACACAACCTTATGTCCTCAGTCACCTGTAATTAATTATTCATTACACATGAATCTGTCTTTGTGGAGCCTGGAGTTATGCATAAATCAAAGGTGTCAACACAGAGCTGCATATATGAACTTTGTGTTATAGGTCTGGTAAAAAAAGATATTTAAAGTGCTTTGAGGTTTTTTTTTTTTTACTAAAGGGAACAAACAAAAGGTGTGCATTATTAATGCCCCAGATTATGTATTTAAAAGGGGTTGTAGATTACCTGTAACTTTATGGAGACATGGTTTTACTCTAACTTCTTTGAATTAGTTTTATTCTTTTCACCTCAGGAACACCTTCACCTGAGACAGTAGGAAATACAGACATGGCTCTGAATTCATTCTCCTCTCTGCGGCAGCATAGGTCATTTATTCAGAAAACAATGTCTGAACTTTGGACAAGATTACTGCCCAATTTCAATATGCATATAAGTAACCAAATTGGATGTGATCTGGGTCACTTGGCACCCAGTCTGAACAGCAGAGACTGGGAGTGTGAGAAGAAGATGACCATACACCAAGGTTGATGATGATTCTGATTCAACATCCCCAACAATGATCTTCTCAAGTTTACATTGATCATTATCAGGCATATTTGAGGCTACGAGTTAAAATTGGCTGTTGTTAACATTTGCTGCAGCAGGTATGACCAGATTTAATGAAATAAAGACATCTCCATCTTTTCAAAGCACTTTATCACCTACATTTTTTAGGATATATGGAACAAAAAAAATATCTAATGCTCCGTTGACATTTTAATTGGTGCTAAATGTATACTACAGTAATAAGATAAACATTGTAATACTAGTATAGGGATTGTTTTACATTACTCAATGTCATAGGGATCACAATAACCATAATAAATGCACAATTCATTAACTGAAAGACAGAAGTACAAAGTAATGCTACTACGAGAAAAATTATAATCATACTAAGGGAGAAAGTGAAAACAAGTGCTGAAAGATTTCTTCCCTTTTCTCTTTTTCAGGGATTAAAACAAGAAGGGCCAGAAAGTTATCATTCAACAAATTCTAGAGCAGCACAATAACTGAACACTCCCGATAATTCGGAGTGTGACAATAATTATCCATTCACAGAAAAGCAGAAAAATATCAGCTGATATAAAAGACGTTGCAACTTGTGGCATTCAGAAAAAGAATAAACACAACTTCCCACAAACAGTCCCATGTTCCCATTTAAAAAAAAATGAAGGTCCTCTCTTCACATGCAGAACTGCACACAACAGTGGGAGTCAAATACAGAAACTGATTCAAATGTTGGCGTTGTTCATTGCCGCCAATTAGACATTAGGTTTTTTATTCTAAACTGCACTGAAAACAATTTATTTTTAAGCACATTCAATCAATGATGGGTTTACTCACGTAGTCTATTACTACATCTCTAGCGTGACCAGAAATGTGCGTTAACCTCTTGCAGATTGATCACGTCTGTAACGGAATAGGCATTTAGAATTGAATAGGAAACAGACTGCACTAGTCAACAAGCAGCTAATTGAACGTGGCCCTTTGAAGCTGATTGGTAGCTATAGGTGACATCACTCTTTTCTTCTACACCAGTTTTACAAAAATACCCCAAACAGTTAGGTTAGAAATTAAAAGACATAATTAACTATTCTATATTACAAAGCTATGTACACATGATCAATGCAAACCCTCTAAATAAAACAGTCACCAAATTCATAAGTGTTCCCCACTGAAAATCTATCCTGTAGCCAGAGGTGTATTGAGAGAGGCGGGGTCTCGTGTGCAGTCTCTCTCTTTGGGACTCGCTCCTCTCTCTCTAGCTGGCAGCGTAGCCTCTAAGCGGCGGCACTAGTAGACTCTAGTGCTATACTAGAGTCTACTGCACTTCGCAGGACTCTGGGAAAATGGTGTGGAAGCCATTTTCCCAGTGATTCCCCTACTGTGCATGATTTTGCAGGGCTGATGCAGCATACTCAGGACTTTGGAGAGGGAAGTACTGAAGAAATGATTGCAGTGAATGCAGTGTGGCCCCCCTTGGACCTAAGGGGGACACCGCGCACTGCACCCATTATAGGTATGCCACTGCCTGTAGTAACAATCCCAACAGAGCAAAACATTAGTAGGTGAATTGCTACTAGGTTAGACGTTTTGAACTCCAATCTACAACTACCACAAACAGGTCATGCTTTCTGGATTTTTTTAATCACACATAAGTCAATATATTTTGTTGGGTCAGTAAAAAACTTACCTGATCCTACAGATAGAAACCCTGAATACATGAACTGATAGGAATACTTGAGGGGTTGAATTTGAAAATCTGTGAACTGGGTAAATCACTGACTCAAAAGGCAGTCACATAGTAAGCATTTCACAAAAGTCTCGTCCCTTTAACCCCAGTTACATACTTACAGGTAATAAAACTGTATTAAAAATATACGAGGGCACTCCTTAAAAATAAAATATTTTTTTTACTCATCTTGGGGAGGACTCGGCTTTTTTGTAAATAATTGCAATATTTTTTATTTTTTTAAATTGGTAATAGTTTGAAAATAATTTGTAATAATTTGCAAATATATTTGAAGAATTTCTGGACTCTAAGTAACATAGGTGGTCATTCCGAGTTGATCGCTAGCTGCATTTGTTCGCTGTGCAGCGATGAGGCAAAGAAACTGCAGTTCTGAAGTCATCGCAAGCGCTGAGTAGGTATTGAGCTACTCTAAAACTGCACACAAAAAAATTGCTAAGCTAAAATACACTCCCAGTGGGAGGCGGCATAGCGTTTACACGGCTGCTAAAAACTGCTAACGAGCGAACAACTCGGTATGACCACCTTTCTCCATTGGAAAAGATTCCTGCAACATTTGGATACCTGTGTATTACTCCTACAGCCCATTTACATTTGCAATTTGGTTGGTAAAGGACTGCTTGGATTCATATATTCACATATTGTTTAATAATACCTTTGCTGCTAATAATGGATTTTTTTTTTAACAAATTATTGGAGCGAGCCATAATACAGAATTAATGACTTAAATAGGAGTGAGGTTAGTGGCATGATAATTTTAATTATATTTAATTTATAAACTTGTGGCACGTTACAGTGATATTTTTAAATTTTTGCTTATATGTTGTTGTTTTTTAAATAAATGTGTGTTTTATTACTCTACATTTTATGTCCCACACACAAAAATGCCCCTTTATAAATTATGCCCCAGCTGTGGGATGGTGGTACTGAGTACCACCACCATATTTCTTAATGGTACTCCATACTCCTCTGTACCACCCTACTTTCAGCACTGCCTCGATAGCTGCACTAGCCACCTATGAAAATATTTCCCTATGGTAGCCAGACAGCAGGCATTTTTCCTGTAACTCCCCTGAAATAGCCTATTCTTAAAACTGTTATGTGGGGTTTAGTTTGACAGATCCCAAGCTGCTATTTAATCATCCCTACCAACATTTCTTACCTTTAAAGAGGGACACCTGCACGTGCATAGCACGCGC